>NW_023416525.1:0-108494 GCF_012460135.2 Molothrus ater | reverse complement strand
GGTCCATATTTGGATCCATATTCTTGAAGAGATGAGCCCCAGGGTCGATGGTGGCCAGGGCTGGGAGATGTTGGTGCACATTTGGGTGTGTTTGGATCATATTTGGCTGCAGGATGAGGATGTGAACAGTGCTGCTCTGCCCTGCCCTGCCCTTTTGGGAGCTGTTTTGGGAGCTGTTTCCAGGCCAGGGGTTCCTGTGGGACTTTGGTATCAGCCAGGGCACAGCTGGGGCTCCCTGGAAGCTGCCAGAGCAATCCTTGCCTGGGAGCAGCCACAGTCCAGCAGAGCTCTATTGATCCTGACAGATTAAAACTTCCCCTCCTGAGCCACTTCCAACCTCCTTTCTGCCCTCCCTTAGGGAAAAAGAGAACTGGAGAAGCTGGAAAATGTGCTGTTTCCCAGCTGTGTTCAATACTGCCATTTCACTGCTGGGTCTGCTGGGCTCTTTCAAAAATTTCCCAGTTTTTCAAGAGCTACCAGGGCAGTTCTTGAGCATCCAATGGATTTGCAGTGGGAGCACAGGCACAAAGAGCAGGCGTGTGCAGAAACTTTGATAGAGTTTTGCTGCCAAAATCCTTCTCTGGGTAGTTTGTAAAGGCCCTGAAGCTCATCTGATGCTGATTAGCTTTTGAGGCACAATTGCTACAATGAGAAAACTTTTACTGATTTGCATGTGTTGACAATTATTCTAACAGTAGCAACCTGATTATACCAGTGTGTTAGTCCCAGATATGGTGTATTATTCCCTAGCTTTAGGAATAATTCTGATAGTTATGGCCTCTGGCTTCATTTAACCATAGCCCTAATCACTTCTGATTAAAACACACATAAATGAGTTTGTGGATTTTTTACTCTTTTTTTTTTTTCCACACCTCAGCTTCTAGAGGGTTTTTTGCCCCAAAGGAAAGAAAAAGAGAAAATTAGGTTTCAGCACAAAGTTTGAAAGACTGTACAATAATAATGAAAAATATTTTCATTTCCAGAATATTTTATTTAACCACCTCATTCATACAGTTTTATTATTTTGATTTGATTAATTGTTGTAGGTTTTGAGATCGGATTTATTTTATTATTCGAGTTGCAATGACTCTCCTGTTCCTTTCTTCACGTTTACCAAGGGGTTTACACCATTATTTCTCCACACAAATAGCTAATTAGTCAACCATTTTCTCATTTGACATTTCTCAGTGGCGGGGACTACAAACTGAATTTCATCTGATTTTTCATCCTGTTTTGATGGTATCATTGGAGATTGAGGGTGTGATGAAAGCCAGCCTGTTAAACCCCTGATGTGACAAACAAAACAAAGCTGAGATGAGGAATCTTTTAGCTGAGATGGGGGAGATGGGTGCTTGGTTTTCTGCAGATGCAGACAGGAGCAAACCCTGCCTGCAGAGAGGCACAGCCTGCAAACCCTTCCCTCAGGAACCTCCTCCAGGGCCAGAATCTCTCAGGCAGTGGTTTTATATCTGAGTAAAAAATGGAATCCAAACCCCTGTATTCACCTGCACCTCGGAATTAATGCATCCGATCAATCCACATTGTTTATCAGTATCTGGAAAAAACAAAAATAAAAAAAAAGTGAATCACAGAATAACAGAAAGGTTTGGGTTGGAAGAGCCCTTAAAGATCATCTCATAAAGATCATCTCATTCCAGCCCCCTGCCGCTGGCAGGGATGTCACCACTGGACCAGGATGCTCCAGACCCCATCCAGCCTGGCCTTGGAAAATGAAAGCCCACAACTGCTCCAACAGCATTGTTCCAATGGCTTTAATGCCACAAATGTTTTAAAATTAAAAAAAAAAAAACAAAACAACCAAACAAAAACAAACAAAAAAAAGAAAAAAACAAAAAAACCCAAAAAAACAAAAAACCAAACAAAAATAAAACAACAAAAAACCCAAACAACAACAACAAGAAAAACCAACAAACAAACCCAAAACAACACAATCTTGAAGCTGTATCAAAATGATCTTTACAAAATCAAATGTCACTATAGTGACATTACTCTAATATACATTAAGAATTGCTTTATTGTTCATTTCACATGGGATGGGAATTTGAGACCCAGCTGTGTAGTGCTGTGAATATACATATATATATATATATATAATATATAAAAATATATTATATATTAATTTATATAAAAATATATACACATATATAGATGTACATTCCCAGCATATATATATATATATATATATATATATATATACACATATATATATGGGTTTTGCCCTCCCCAAAGCTTTTAACCCAGCCTGGGAGGAGGAACACCTTTGTTATCTCATGGCCAAAAAAGCAGAAAAATTGCAGTGTGTCCCCAGTAATGAGTGTGGAGTGTGGTTCAGCTGGAGAATTGCTGTGCTGCAATAAGGTTCCCTTTCTGCTCCTCCTGGTGCCATATGCTGCCCTAATTAGTGCAGGCAAAAGGTAATGAGAGCACAGTAGAGAAGAGGGAGCTCCATGGGAAGCAGGCTGATCTCTAAAACTCTGCATTATGTCATCCCTATATAGAGCACAATAGAGTTTTCATCCAGGTTTTTAATGTTGCACTTATATTTTGGGATGGTTTTTTATCTTTCTCTGAGAAGCACCAGTGCTTCCCTGGGTGTGGGTATTTGTGCTGTAATTGCTGCATCAGTCTCTCCCAAAAAACTCTGAACTTTTCCCAGGGTTAGTGCCTCATGATTTTTCAACCAGCCTTGATGCAAAGCTGTTCATAAATTTTAAATAATTTCCATATATCTGCTTCTCTATTTTAGTTTTGCACCAACTGCAAATTCTGATTTATGCTCTGCTGTGCATCCATAGCCTCTCTGTGTCTCTTTGGAGCTCTGTGTTTCAGGTGTGCACTGGAACATTGGGACAGACAATTTCCAGTCTGAGGGAGCTGCTTTTGCTGCTCCCTTTGCAATACCTGCCTGAGACAGCACCAGGACATGAACCCAAGCAAGGAGATCACAGTCAGCACATGCTACACCCACCTTCCCTTCCCTCTTGTCACACAAGCCCTTGGGAGCTGGGAGCTGTTGGCACAGTTTAAATTTTTTTTTAAAAAAACACAATGAAATAAACTCCACGAGCAGCACTAAATTGCAGTGCTGCAAAGCAGAATAAAACCAAACTAAAGAGTAATTGGCACAGCAGAGAGCACAACTCTCTGCATATCTGATACATCCCTGTGCTCAGGAGTGAAGATGCAGCAGGTACATCCAGAAAAGTTCATGTTTAACCACCTAAAAAATGGTCTGATTATAAAAGCTGCTGTGCAATCAGATCCCACCAAAGTCAAAAGTGGGAAGTGAATCTTTGCATTGGAAACTTCTATTTTTATCATGGTTTTTATGATGGGTCCATTCTAAACCTTTGCTAGCAGAGCCCTCAACAAATGGAACAAAAACCAATCAAATGTACTGCAATATGCTCTTACAATAAGTAAAAATGTGGTGGGAAAGACAAAGTGCTACTTTTACAATATCCTGTGCCAAATCACAGGTTATACAATCCAGGTTTTTATTTGCACAGCCAACAGTGCTTTGTAGAGCAATCAGGGAAGATAATACAATCCATTTTACATTCTCATTACTTTAGAAGTGTTGAATCTTCTGAAATGGTTTCGGGGTTAATTGAGAATTTGCAGTTTTACAATAGACTAGGGATTGTTTAGGCTGCCCTTGTTCCATATTTTTGCGCATACCTTTGTGGCAAAGTTATAAAAACAACAATAAAAGAAGAAACAAAGAAGTGAAATGAAATGATCTGCATTGTTTCTGTTCCAGGCACTGATTTTTGTGGGAGATAAAGCTGAGGTATTGATTAATGTTTAAATGGCTATTAGGAGGAAGGACGTGTTGGGCTGATGGAACATCTCACTGTGCACTAATGCTTTCCTTTGATTCTTTCCCACATATTCCCTAGGGGATAATTTCTGCTCCTGGGGAAGCCACTGCTGAAACTCTGAGTTACCTTTTTGCCAGCATTAATAACCCAACTATTTTCTCTATTTATCTCTTTTTCTGCATAAATTCCAAAAGTTTCTGGTTGCCAGATCTGCTCTTTAACTTATTTTGACATCATAAGAGCTCATAAAGATGTGTAATTTTTCCTGGCTGCATATGCTGAAGTTTTGATGCTCGCTCTGCCTGAATATTCCTGTGCACCACAGTCAGGCTCAGCAGCCCCCAAGAAATTTCATTTTTCAAGCCTGAAGCAAAGTTGTGGTAAAAAGCAGCAGCATTGGCAGGGCTGTCTGTCAGCACTTTGTTAGAGGCTGTAACTTTATTTCATTTTACCTTTTTTTTTACCCCCTCAATAATGTCTTGTTTTTGCTTATTCCCTCGTATTTGTAATGATACTTTTTAATTTTTTTTTGCAACATTATCACACAGGAATTTCAGGTGAATTCACTTTCAGGTGAATGCACAGTGAGGTACTGCCTTGGCACAGACCCATTAAATAATAACAGGTTCCATGTCAATTACTGGTAATTTAAAATGCCTATAAAAGGTTGTATGGTGGTTTATGACCTATAACAATTCACTACAAAAAAGATAAACAGGTTATTATCCCAGGTATTGATTATATGATTGGAGTTTTGGTTTAAACTATAAACACTTTTAATTGGAGGGGAATTGGTGTCAGTTAATTCAGCTCTGGGTTGTTCTTTACTTAATATATTTAACTTTGTATAGAATTAGGCCCTAATCATGAACATTCTTTTATTTATTGCTTCAGTCAATCTCAGGGAAGTTCCTGGTGTGTAAAATCCACAATCTCTCTAAACATCTCCAGTTTTGGGGGGTGAATATTTGTGCTGATGAAAGGGGGAAAAGCACACCAAGGAATTTCATATCGAGGCATCTTGAAGACAGCATTCCCAAACTCTGACTGAGGCACCGTGGATGTGGCTGAATTTAATCAGCAGGAGGAGGAAGCTCCAGATCCCACAGTGCAGAACAAGAGTGTGCAAACAGGGCTGGGTGTCACTACCTCCCCCAGACCTGGTGAATTCATTGTCTGACTCCTTTTGCCACTATTCCCCGCAATTTAGAACAATTCCAGCTCACCCAAAATAACTAATGGTAAGAAAAAAAAATTAAAACCACTCAAATGTAAATTGAAAATACAGCTTCTAGTCCAACTGGAATTTGGAGTCTGGAAAAAGGAGGTGTGTGACAAGATTCATGAGGTCAGTGTGGGTGCAGAGGCTGTTGGAAGGGTTCTGGCTGTACAACACAGCAGTAGGAAAAAGGTCCTATATCATATCCTAAATATTGATTTCTCTGCTAAACTTTGGGACACACACACATATATATATATATATATCCAAAGGAATGACTCAAACCTCTAACAGCACTGAACTGTCTCTAAGGCAAGGCACAAGCTTAAATTGTGTTTTTGCAACATGAAGAGATCCCCGTGAAAGCCACTGAGTGCCCCGACAGATTCCTTTGCATTTGTTTGATGTTCAGATCCATAATTTGCTAACAACTCTGCCCTTTTGTTCAGGTATTCAGTGTACAAGGACCCAGCAGGGTGGCTGGAAATCAACCCCACCAACGGCACCGTTGGCACCACGGCAGTGCTGGACAGGGAATCTCCCTTCGTGCACAACAACGTCTACACTGCTCTGTTCCTGGCCATCGACAGTGGTGAGTGACCCCTGGGGCAAAACCCTGAATTCCCTGCTTGAGATGCTCTGTTCTGAAAGCTGCACATGATGCCTCAGGTTTGGCTTTTCTATTTTCCACATTCTGTGCTGCTTCAGTGTGTGGGTCTGGGTTCACATCAGGGGATGCTGAGCTCTGTGCACAGAGCAGGGAGACAAAACAATTCCTGCTCCAGCTGGGCACCAAGGACAAATGATCCAAATCTCAGCCCCAGGAGCACAAACACCGTGGGCTGAGAGAGAAAAACAAGGATGGGACTGCAGGGGCTAAAGCTGGAATGGGACAATGAACTGCAAGATGCAAATGGAGCAGAACTGATCCCAGGGAGAGAGACAGGAGCGCTCGGGCATTTTGGGACCATTTTGGTTCATCTTGGGTTCATTTGGGACCATCTTGGGTTCATTTTGGGACCATTTTTTTGGTTCATCTTGGTTCATTTTGGGTTCATTTTGGACCATTTTGGTTCATCTTGGGTTCATTTTGGGACCATTTTGGTTCACCTTGGGTGCAGCCCTGGCTGGGCTCTTGTGCTGCCCAAGGTGGATCCATTGAGGAGATCCTTTTAATAAATCCCTGCTTTATTCTTTAGCTCTGCCCAGCCTCTGTTCCAGCTCAGCCTTCCCAAGGCATCACAGGTGTAAAATTACCAATGCTGCAGCACTTCTCTGCATGGCCACCTAAATTTATTAGAGACCATTTGGAAACCAGAAGAAAGAGGAATTAACTTGAAACTTGCAAAGATGAATTAACTTGAAATCTACAAATTTATAACAGCTTTAATTTAGCTTTGTACCTTACAGATTTATTCCTACACTGATGTCTTAATGCTAGGTGTAATTAGTCTAGAAACGTTCTTGGAAATGTAATAAATCATCCTAATCAGAGTTAATTTCTTCACAATATTTGAGCAGTCAGCGTGCCTGAGGCACTTAAATACCAATAACAACTCATCCTTGATATGCTGGATTATAATCTATTCAATACAATGACAGTGACGATAAAAACACAACTAAACTCCTTGTTAAAAAGCAACAATTTTTGCATATGGTGTGTACTAAAGTTCCTCCTGTCAAATAGAATCCAAATTAAGCTATCTAAGGAAAATTCAGAGAGTGAGTCTGGAGCAGAGAAATAAAAAGAAAATCCTGAACATTCCAAATCTCCTGAGCTAAAGGCACAAAATAAATAAAAGATTTGCCTGTAATATAACAGCTAATATGCTAACACTTTTTCACAGCTGCAGCTGGTTTAGCCCTGGTGATGAATTGTAAAATGCTCTTTTTAAGAGAGTAATTCTACATTTTTGCAAGCACATGACTCAGGGAACATTTGCAGGGCCTGACAGGAGAAAGAAAATATCGCCTTAAGTATACCAGAAAAAAAATCTGCTGAGGAGATGATTTACTTCTATATTAATATACATATTTTCCTTAGGAAATTTCTGGGGGAAAATGTAGCACTAAACATATTTCTGTCTTTTGCTTGCTATTGGATTTTTTTTTCTTTTTTAATGCATCTCAAAATCAGGTGCTCTGGGAAATGTCATCTCACAATGAAAGTAAAAATTTGGGATATCACTGAGAGGTTACCCAAAGGACAAAGTTGTGTTTTAAAGGTGAAGTCAGATATTGTCACAGAGAATAGATGGAGAAAGGAGATGAGTGTTCTTGGCTGTGGGAACCAGCCTGAGTAATGTGGATTTTGGGGTCACCTTTATGCTGCAACTTAGGCCTTGCTCGTTTATTCTAAACCCAGAGCTTCACTGCTTTAAATTCTCAGATTTTTTTTTTTTTCCATTCTGGAAAAATGAGAGCAGGGGAAGCTGTGCTGGACAGCAGAGCGAAGGAAACCTGTTCACTTGGGATTCTGAGGCAGCACCTGATTGCAGCCCCTGTAATTGTGTTTATTTGTGACTCTGGCAGTGCAGGAGTTCATCTTCTGCAGCATTATTGACTCCTGTGAATGCAATGATTACAAACCACACGTGTGCACCCAGGACTGTCATGCTAAGGGTTAATAATGATCTTTTCCTGCCATCAGCAGCCCTGCCACACGTGGGAATGGGAATAAACAGCAGAACTTAATTAGCTGATATTAACCTTGTGGCCTGCATCACCTCTGCATTAATTTCCAGGCAGCTTGGGGAGCAAATTCAACTTAGAGATGGGCTGGGAAGTGGGAAAATTTCCTGCTGGCCTGGATGAATAACTCTGGCCAAAGCAGCCAAGGAGGTTTTGGAGTTGATCTCAACAGGCTGGGGCTCTGCCCTGTCCCTGCAGGGACAGCTGGGACTGACAGCATCCCTGGGAAGTGTTCCCAAATTTGTTTCCAGGCTGACACTGTGATCTAGCACTGCTGGGAGACCCACTTTATCTCTGCAGCTATCAGAGCTAACGTCCAACTTGAAATATTGCATTAGATGAGAAACCAAATTGTGGGAAAATGATATGAAATGCATACAGAATTACTTCAGGACTCTAAAAGAAGGTTCTGTTAACTGAAAAGGGGGAAAAAATCAGATTGAACAGAACTATCTGCACCTCTTTAGAGCAGCATTGTCCACAGACTGCAGACCTCTCTCTTCAGGTTAATAAGTGGAACCTGTCTAATGCCAGTGAAAATGCCTGGGACTTCTCAGTGAGAGGGCAGCCAAAAGCAGGATTAAGAACTGCCAAATGAAATAGGGTAATAAAGTCAAAATTTAGAGGCATTTCCAATAGAGCAAGTCATTTGCTTGGGCTAACTGATTTGTGGTGAAAAGGAAGGAGAGGAATAAAAGAAATACTTTAGCAGGAATTCTTTTTTCCAAAGCATTCAGTGGAAGTTTTTATTTCCTTTGGCCTCTCAGCTCATCTCTGAGTCAAATCTGAGATGGCACAGGCACTGAGGAAGTCTGAGCTGCCACAGGCTTTCCTACCCTGTCCTGGAAATACAGAGAGCTCAGGTAATGCCCAGGGCACTGCCCAGCGCTGGGAACTGGCACCCAGAGCAGCTCCCAGCAGAGCAGGCACTGCAAGATCTGGGATCATCTTTACCAGAATTTATAGTGAATAACTCTAAAATCATACAAAACCTTGTGCCTTAGCCATTGCTCAAGTGCACAAGCCATATTCTAAGACATAAATACAAATATTAATTGGAGTTCATAGCATTTACATGCTCACAGAAAAGGTTCTGCTGTCCCATTGTGTTCCATGCTCGCCCCTTTATAAAATAACCTTACATTTGAGTGCTGTCCTGGGGGAGGAGTGCAGAGAGCTGCAAACAAACCCCACAGTGATCCTTTTTCCTTTTCCCATCCCCTTTTCCTGGTGCCAGTGGAGATTCTGTCACCAGTTCCATCTTACTCCTGGTTATTGCACTTCAGTGCAGGGACCAAGTGCCAGGGCATTTTTTGAATCTGTAAAGTGTTGGATATTTCTGTCGCAAGTAAAACCTGGGGCTTTGTGCTTGGTGTTTCTTTATATAAACTTGTTACATCTTTATCTTTTTTTGGGATGTCACTTTACCAGTAGGACAGGAGCAATGCAAGGGGCATAGAAAATGCAGTCACTCCACTGCAGGGAATAAGTTAGATCTTTATGAGATTCTTTTTGACCTTTAATACCTTTAGATATTATTTCTCAGCATTATCAAATTAACTGCAGCCAAAGGTGGTAAAGTATGAATCATGTTATTCCTGATCCAAACAGTTCCTGTATCTTCCCAAACACACTTGAAACAATGTGTAGCAGCAAATTTGATGGAAATAGTGTTAATTTATAGGTAATAAATTTTGACCTTTTATGGGGATGCATTACACTTAAAAAAGGACTTTTTGGAAGAAATATCCTAATTTTCTCTGTACATTTGATTTCAGTAAAAGGTCAACTTAGTGTCTTTAGAATTTGAAAACTTTTTATTAAAGACCTGTGTGACCACAGAGTCTCTGGCCTATTAAAGAAGAAATTAAACACTGGTAGGAAATACCATGCAGCAGAGTGAACACATTAAAGTGTCATGAACTGTGTTTAATCTCTGAGAATGAGCTGATAATGGGGCAAAGTCGGGTTTATGCAAACTTGGGAAACATTAACAAAAGTGCCAACAACGGTGATCATTTCATTTGGCCTCTAATCCCTGAACCCAATGCAGCATCACAGCGTTGTTGGGAGCTTTTCTGCCAAAAGGGATTTTGCTCATTCCATGAGAGGAGAAACCATTTGGATTTGAGAAACCTGTGTGGAACAGACCTGCACCAGCATGTTTTTCTCATTCAGCCATGCTAGAAACTCTGCAGGAAAGGTCATTTTTTTTTCCTGTATTCTGAGAGTTTGAGTCACAATCTGGAAAAAATAAGGGAGGAGGAAACCATGGCTGGAGTTGAAGCTGAAAAAATACCTGAAAAAATACCTGAAAAATGTGTGAAATCTTTAAAAGATAAAACACCATTTCCTTTTAGAGGTATGAAAAATTTATCACCAGATTTACCTTATTCATGCAAGAATCACTCTTTTTTTGTGCAATTAATATCCCATTGTGTAGCCCTTTGCTATCTCTCTAAAAAACAAAATCTTTGGGTATTTTTGGTTGCTTGACCCATAGAAAACCCACCTGTGTTGTCCAAGGCTGTCACCTGGTGACAAATAATGACCCACTAATTTTGCTGGTTGGGTTGAATGCAAAGTGAAGTTGGATTCCACTTTTTTGGGGGTGCTTGGATGCCACCCCAGCGGGATCCCACCTAAAGAGAAATATTCTCCCAGTGGGTCTGATCCAGTGTGAGCATTCCACCTTCCTTCCTTGCCATTCCTATCAGCAGGAGCTCCTGCGGCAAAATCTGGGAATAGAACTTCAGCTGCATTAAACAAAGAAATAAATATCATTAAAAGTCATTTTAGTTGTGAGTTCAGGGTTTGCCTTGAGCTACACTGGCAGTTTAAGCAAAAATCAACTTGCACCTTGCTTCTGTGGCTGTGGGCAGCTGCACTCGTGAGCTGTGGCGCTGCCTCGCTCCTTCTGAGCAAAATGAAGGAATGCTGAATCAGGGTCTAGTTCCCACTTTTTCCTGGGTTTCCAGTGTTCCCAAGCAAACCTGAATCCCATTTATTGTGCAGGTCTTGGCACTGCTAATCACTGGAAAGAAAACTTTTTATGCTGTGCTCTGTGTGACGAGCAGGAACACACAGCACCAGGAAAAGCTGAGTAACAAAGAGATGTGAGGCCCTGTGCAATTAGAACTTTTCCTGACAGGTATCTGACCTGTCTCCTCTCTCCATGATGCACATAATTAAATTACCATAGATTGATTCCACCTAAACCACGCTATTTTTGAAGAAATCAGGCAATTAGTTACCATGGCAACCCAATTAAGCCAGTTTTATACCCCTTATCTTAATTGCTGTATTAATTGAGAAGAGAAAATAAATTGAAGACTCATCCTTTTCTTGCCATTTTACATTTCAGTAAAATATGAATTGCACACAAAATATTGTTTTAATTTGTCATCATGGACTCATGATTGGAAAAAGAAATGAGAATGTTGAAAAAAGTATTTAAGATGGATGGCATATGTCAGTAGCAATTGGATATGCTGAAAGAGCTGGGCTCTTCTGCAATGTAATTACTCAAAAACAGGAGCTGCATGTTTTATTTGAGGGGATGAATGAAGGGTTGGAACTTTGGAAGAAGCCAACAGCATTTATGGATGTCCTGCTGTTGTGTCACACACAGATATTTTTTATTTTATATATATTTTATGAATATATTATATATATACACACAATATATTATACATATATAATATTTTTTCTATACATTATATATATATATTTTATATATTTTTTATATTTTATTTTCTATAAATATATTCTATATTTACTATATAAATTATATATATTTTATATATTTTATATGTATTACATATTATAATTATATATATCTTTATATATTTTATATATTATATATAAATATATGCATATTTATTTATATATTCATTCTATAATTATATTTATTTTCAATTATTTTACTTATATATATTATACTTATATATTATATATTATATATTATATATTATATATTATATATTATATATTATATATTATATATTATATAATATGTAATTATATAATTATATATTTTTATATATTTACTATATACAATATATTTTTTGTATTATATAGAAATGTATAATATACAATTTGCATTTTATATATTTTATATTTCACTTTATATATTTTATAAAATATTTAATAATATATTTATTATATATTTTTAATTATATATTTATTTTATATATTTCTTTTATATCTTTCACAAAGCATCTGTATGTTAATATAGATGGAAAAAATGCGTAGGAAATTTGAATTCATGGGGAATTAGGGACAAAAAGTCAGCACCTGGCTTTGAGGAGAGGAGTTGTGTGAGCAGCACTCCCAGGTTTTGGTGTCCTCCCCTCTCCTGGTTCCGTTTGCTGTGGCTGAGCCATGAGTGGAGCTCACGCTGAGCACGGGGCTCCCTGCACGGGGTCCCTGCCAAAGCTCCGAGCACACACAGATTCTCTGAGCAGAAAAACAGCATATGGAGGGGAAGAAAACCCCAGTGTGAGGGATGAGACAGAGATTTGTGTTTAGATCCTCAGAGCAGCATCCCTAGAAAGCATGAGAAGCAGCATGTCATTTGTGGGACTTTATTTGTTCTGATATTATTCTGTGCAGCTTTTCATTGAGAGTCAAGCATTAAGAGGACACAAAGTATCTTTTTTTTCTATAGCATTTATTTTCAAACTAATTTTTTCAACTGGTGGTAGCAACATGGTCATTTATGCTGGCAGCACTAAAATCCAGTTTAAAATCCACATTTCCTGGTAACAGCCCCTTGCATTGGAGACTCAGTTCACCACCAAGTTTCCACTTTGTTTTACTGTGAAATTCTCCATCCTTCAGCCTCTGTTTAGCAGCTTTTACCCAAAGAAGCGATGCTGTTTCACTCCTGTGATGACCAGGGTACATCCCAGATGTGCCACTTCTGGGAGTTTGGAATTCTCTCTGTCCCTAAGGGCTCTAAGGGCACCCGAATATTTAAATGTTCATCCTCAGGAGGGATGGCCAGTTCTGCTCAGTGGCAATTGGGATCACAGCTCACTGAAAAAGCTTCTCCCCAGGACTGTTGGACCCTTTAGGTCTTGCTCTGCTCATTAATTCTGCTCTCAGCCACAAGGTTTGACAATGCAAATTAACAGTTTTACTTCAGAATTAAAATATTCTATGGGTAACTTTCCTTTCAAAATCAAAGGCGTCTGGGGATCATGGGATTTTGAATTATTTCAACAGCATAATGCCATCAAATTTATGAAAGTCACATATTCCCAATGGATGAGTTGTGGCCATTTTTGTTTGATTCATTTCGTGTTACATTTTTATGACATGTGTTAACAAGCTCCAGTTTATGACCCTGACATTTGCTTGCTTTTCTTTTGGAGGTCTTCATAAATCAATGAAAGATTTTTTGTTTAAATCATTATAAATAAACCAAGCAGAGAATAAGTCATTGAAATGGACAGAAGCAATTTCCTTTCACTCCATTTTTTTTGTGTGTAATATTTGCCCAGCCCCTGAACCATACAAAGAGTGAAACATTTGAACAGCAGGGAGAACACAGCCATATCTGTGTGTGACAAAATAGCAGGACATCCATAAAGCTGTTGGCTTCTTCATTTCAAAAGGCAGATTTTAATATCACTGACTTCAGAGAAAGATAAGAAGGGCAGTGCATAAGACATTATCAGTTCAGTGTGGAAATAATGCATTCAAAATTAAAGACAGCAGTTTAATTAAGTGCATGAAAGGCTGGCTTTTATGATCATATTTCAAATACCAGAATGTCTTTTCATCCATTCTGCCATATGACTTTACTTAATAATATATCAAGAACAAAAAACGGATGGGAGTCTTTCTGTAAATTCAATTAGTCCAATAAAAAGTGAAAAATAGTTTCTTTTTCATTAAAAAGAACTCAAGCCTAACCCTTCTGATGACAAAGTGTGAGATGGGAAGGGAGGGCAGGGCTGGAGAAGGATGAACGTTCAGCCTTTGTGATGCATTTCTGCTCGCAGGAAACAGATGAAGTGTCACCATTAGTAACATTTGTTATTGAAAGGACTAATTGCATTCTGCTGCAGGCAGCAGTTCATCAGATCCACACCACGGGGTACTTGCTTCTGCCCTGGGATGCTCTCCCAGCACAGCAGTAATTCAGTTTATTTCATTATGTTGTAGATAAGTTTCCTTTTGGAAGCCTGGGTTATTGGGCTGCTGTGGGTGGTGCTGAAGGGCCCCTCTTGCAGGGCTGAGCTGGAAATGCTCTGGCAGGTGAGCTGCAGCCCCCTGAGCCCATCTGGCAAGGGTTTATGTGGGAACCCCGGTCACTGAGAATTTCAGAGTTTCTGTACTGATGGACACTGACCCCACCACTGCATTCGACCTGAAACCATAAAGAAATTCCACAATTAAATAATAGAACTGTTATGAGTGTGTAGTTTGAATGGAAGTGTGTAATATCCCATAGTAGAAAACTTTGAGTTTAAAGCTTTAGAATATAATAATAGTTATAAAACAAAATAGAAGTTTTAAAGTAGAGACATCCTTTTCTTTACCTTCTTCTTCACCTTCTTCCTCATAGGTTTAAATAGTTTAAATTAAAAAGTCCACATTATGAGTCACAAGTAGTTAGTTATTAGGTTAAAAATATAAATTATATAGGAGTAATTTCTTAATTTAACAGTTTATCCTAATAAATCCTTATAAAGAAGGAGATACAGCTGCATTTTTACCTTGTGAGTAGAGTTCTGTAGAACTCACAACTTGTAAGACTGTTCTGCTCAGGGAAGTGCAGGGATCACATCCCCCTGTGCTAAACCAGAAATAAAAAAAAGGAATAAACAACCCATGAGTGCAACATTTCAGTGCCAGTCACAGTAAAGGACAAAATGTGCCCTCAGAACTCTCGGAGGTGATTTTCATGGGGTGCCAAAGGAGCCGCAGGCAGCGTGTGAGTGGCTCAGCCAGGCTCTCCTCTGCAGGTTATTGCCACCTGTCAGCTCCTGGCTCAGCCCTAGGACTGAGCTGCTGCTCCCAGCAGGCCAACCCTGCCTCCCCAGCTCCCCCAGTGCCACCAGGGCTGGTTTGTCACCCACAGCCCTGGCGCTGAGCCCTGCAGTGCTGAGTGAACACCAGGCTCGCCCCTGCAGCTGGCTCTCGGGTCAGGCTGGCAAACCGCTCTGGGAGGTTTGAGAGCACTGCTGGCCCAGGGTAAATAACCCACCTCGTTTCCCAGAGCTGCCTCTGGCAGGTTTCAGTGCTGCTGACAGAGCTGCACGGGGCCCTCAGGGCTGGCAGGGATGATCTGGTCCTGCTCTGCTTCTGGGCGCCCAGCTCAGAACCTGATTCCTGCCTCCTTTTCCTCTCACTCGTCTTATTCTTCATTCTTTGAACACTGTGCTGTCTGGGAGATGGTTCCCAGTATGTTTCTCTCAGTATGTGCTGATGAACAGATTCTGTTCCAGATATCTATTCATGTCCTACTCTCATTTTAACTTCAAAATATTCCTCTCCCAGAGGTTTCCTTAGAATAAATTTCCATACTGTAGAGAATCAGACAGGCTTCATTCTGAAAATCAGCAATGAATTTACAAGGGTGACTCATCAGGTTTTTTAAGCAATAATTTCCATATAAAAGAGGTAAGAACAATAAAAAATTATTTCCCTTTGCAAGCCTGCAGGTGCAAATAGGAGCAAGAGTTTATGGAAATGTGATTTAATAAACAGATGTTTGTTTTTTTTCCTCTAGGTAACCCTCCTGCTACGGGCACAGGAACTTTGCACATCACCCTGGAGGATGTCAATGACAATGTCCCATCCCTTTATCCAACGCTGGCAAAAGTTTGTGATGATGCAAAAGATCTCAGGGTAGTGGTTCTAGGAGCATCAGACAAAGACCTTCATCCCAACACAGATCCATTCAAATTTGAGCTCAGCAAGCAATCCGGCCCAGAAAAGTTGTGGAGAATCAACAGGCTTAACAGTAAGGCTGGAACTTGGATTTTTGTGTATTTATTGTATTTGTTTGTATTGGTTTTTTGTGTATTTATTCTTCCCACTCCTCCCAGGGCACTCCCCCTGAGGCACTGGGGGAATTTAGGAGGGGTTTTGCATGAAAGTTGTGCAGGATGGATCTACCTAAAGAAGCTGCTGCTTTACCCTGTGCTGGGGCTGCTGGACCTGTGGGACACCAGTTCTGAAACCTGAAACTTCTTCTTGTGTTGGCTGAACTTTGCTCTCTCGGTTTTTCATTAATCTCTTGTATTGGCTGAATTTTCTTGTCTCTATTTTGCATCAATCAGGGGCTATTAATAACGGATAATTTTGTGAAGATTACTGCATCTCATGGCACACAATTGTTTTGTACAAGGCTTTGCTGTAGGACAGCATGGAAGTTTTGCATGGGCTTTAGCAATGTAATTGAAAAACTTCCTAATTTTAAGTATTTAAACCCTTCACAAATAAAATCTCCCAATGCACTGGGACCTCGCACAATTGGTAAGAGGATCATGAGATTGCAGAAGGTTTGTGTGTCAAATTGTGGGCACAAAGTACAATATTTCTTCTTAATGTAGGTTATTCCTGTTTCTTTCCTGGAATGTTTTCTTTTCTGCCACTCTCCAGTCTTTTAGTTCATGTCACAGCCTTAGAAACATCTAGGGATGGATGTGATGGCTGTACTGGCTGCAGGACAAAGGGGAAGAGCTGGTTTTTTGGCTATTCTCCAAACATCAAACCACCCCAGTGTCACACCCTGACAGAATTATCACCCTCACTGGTGCCAAGAGCTGCTGTGGCCTCAGTTCCCCAGGTGGAGCAGATCCCTTCCCTTCCCTTCCCTTCCCTTCCCTTCCCTTCCCTTCCCTTCCCTTCCCTTCCCTTCCCTTCCCTTCCCTTCCCTTCCCTTCCCTTCCCTTCCCTTCCCTTCCCTTCCCTTCCCTTCCCTTCCCTGGGAAATTGAGGAAGTGCTTCAGCAGTTTTCCCTGTACTTCCCAGTAAGAAGGGTGATTTTTTTCCTTTGGCAAGTAAATTTTTTATCTCTTCTTGTCATTTTTGGGGTGACTTGCCCCCAAATGCATTTCAATAGTATATTAGCTTGCACAGGCAACTTCTGCCAATAATTTACAGACCAAATCATGTGTTTAAATAAAAGGGGTTCTTACAAGTTGTTCTTTTGGTGGGGTTTGGAATAAGTTTGTAATTAGATTTCAGCCCATGAAAGAATTTCCGTACTGCCTCTTCCCTCCAATTCAATTATTTTGTTATTTTTCTTAGAGTATTCTCATTTTCTTCCTGATTTCCATGACTAACTGCCATGTCTGATGTTGCTTGCAGACTCCTTCACCAACATTTGGTTAATTGTCCCCTTATCTTTGCAGATACCCATGCCCAGGTCATCCTGCTGCAGAACCTGAAAAAGGCCAATTACAACATCCCCATCTCAGTGACAGATTCTGGGAAACCTCCTCTGACCAACACCACAGAACTGAGGTTACAAGTGTGTACCTGCAAGAAATCCAAAATGGACTGCAGTGCAAGTGATGCTCTCCACATCAGCCTGACCCTAATCCTCCTTTCACTCCTCAGTTTATTTTGTAAGTCTTTTGCTGAGCTCTAAGTCATGAAGTGTTGTTTTCCTGCTCATTGACGCTCTGCATCAGAAAACCCTCCAAGGGAGGAGTGAAGTTCACACATTGATATCATAATGCTGGAATTTTTGGGTTCTTTTCCCATGAGGGATTAGCTGTGAGAAAGGTGGGGGGTGTGGGGCTTTTTCATAGTCAAAAAAACATATAAATGGATGTCTGATTGTCAAATTAAGAAATAGAAGCAATAATTTTAAGAGGAATCAAAGGGAATCAGAGCTAACATATGATAAAGTGAGAAGTACCAGCTGTAGTAGCAGATTTGTGCAATGCTTGCTTTCATGTCTCCCCATTTGAATTCAATTCAAGCCCAGAAAGAGGAGATTAAAGGTGTTCCTGTAACAATGGCTGTTCTGGGTCACCAGGAAAACGAGGCCTGTCTGCTTCAATCTGTTCCTCCACATAAAATGTGCAAGTGACTGGAACACGAGGAACTTATTTGAGATTCTGGGCTTAGAACCACCCAGAGCTGGTAATCAAATGGCCAGGCTGGCTTGGAGGGCAGAGAAAACTGACAGCTAAAAGGAATTTCTGCTGTTTCTGAGAAAGCTTTCCAAATGAGATTTACAAAATTCCTAACTTGAATTGGAACTCTGGGAAAAAAAATCCCGGAATGACCCAAAAGTAGGAATTCAAAGCCATGGAATCCAGAATTTAAACAGGACATGTCCCTGGGTAGTCCTGTGACAGCTGCCAGCAAACTTTTTGGGGCAGTGTTAGTTCTGAATTCCTATCTGTTTCAAAGGAATAGCTGTGTCCTACAACTATGACAGTAAATCTGTTATTTAAGGACTGTTACCTTCATCTTCTGTTAACAGAATACATTGTAAAGTGACTTAAAACCTGAGCCATGGTGAAAGGCCTGGGATTCCCCATGAGATAAAATGTGCCCTGGGGCAGGGGGGAGGTCGAGGCAGAGATCCCCTCCACACCTGAGGCTTGGTGTGTGCCTGAACACACATCCTGCCCTGGTTTCTTCTCCTTTTATCCCAAAAGCTTGGCGTGAAGGTCGTTGTGAGCTGCTACCAGCTGATGTTTGTGGTGCTCTTTGAAGATGAAAAGGACTATATAAATGCTAAGTGCAAATTCCTGTTCTTAGTCTCCATCAGTGGCATCTAAAGGATCTGTTTTGGCTCTGGTTCAGCTGGGCTGGGCTCAGTCTCCTGGAACCAAATGCAAACTTCAGCTGTTAGGGGCAATATGTTAAAAATATTTGACAGGGTGTGACACCATTGCAGCAGGGATATAAATGTGCAGCCCATTGATTCAAATATATTCTTGTTGCCACTTCATAAATGTTGCTGCTGCTACACTAGGCGTGACTTTCACCACTGGAATTACTTTCTTATCTGATGTGATTTGCACTTGAACTTTATTTACATTAATTCATCTGCTCAGAATACAAAGGGGTAGAGAAAAGCTTTGTACTTTGGGAAGTTGCCACGTTCATGTTGATTCTTTACAGCCCCCACGAAGAAGCCCAATCATTTTCCTTAGGTTGAATTATAAAGCCAGTTTTAAGTTTTGGAAAGCACTTTTTGAGTTGCTCTTCTTGGCTGCAGGTCTTGTCCAGCTCAGCTGTGGGTGGAATACACCCCAAGGGCATCCCAAGGCTATTCCATGGCTGTCATTCCACCTCTGGAACTGTTCCCAACCCTGTCTGTGCAAAGCCAGCAAACACCACAACCCCCCTGAGCATTTTCCTCAGGTGTGCACTGCACAGAGACAGAAAGGAATGGGGCTGGGAGCCAGTTAAAATAATGTGGTTCTGTGTTTGAACTCCTCTGAAATGTGCTGCTATCGCCCCGTTCCCAACTCATTTCCACACACAGATTTTTTATAACTGTGATTAGCTCCATTGCAATGTTTTGTATAGTCCAAATATTTATCAGAGTAATCAAAGATTATGATGCCATAAAAACAAAGAGAACTTTAGTGCTTATTGAACAGATGAAACGTCCCATTTCTAGTGGCAAGTTATGGGTTTAATTTTAGCAAAAGCCCTTACGTGGCTGACTTTGCTCCCAGTGTTTGTATTTTATGAGGCTCTTGTTCCTGGGAGGTAAATCCTTCAGTCAAATGAACTTTGTAACTCATGCCAAAGTATTTCTTTTTGTATTTGACATCTGGTGTGAGGATAGATAGCCCCCTGAAAGAGCTGCTCCTGGTGAAAGAGCCCTGCATGAATTTCTCTCCTGTAGAAAACATCTTGGTATTATCATTTAAATGGTGCAATTATTAGCTATACTTAGAATATGTGCCTCCTCAGTAAATCATGAAAGAAGTCAGATGTGGCAGATTTCTGAAGTGTCTGAGCACACAAGTGAAGAGCCTGATTAAAACTGAAATGGATGCAAAACCCAGCAGTTCCTCCCATTCTGGAGACATCCTACTGTGCTCACTATATTGAGGGATAATGGGATACAGACTGCACACTTGCCCAGAAGCCCCTGGGAAGGTAGATAGAGCTGCAACAAGAAAAAATTAGGAGTTCCTGGCAGCCAGAAATAGAAAATATGAGATGCCAAAATATGTGGGCAGATTTGCACAACAAAACAATGTGGTGGGATTAAAAGATGATGAAAACAAAGTTGATTGGGAAAAGGAGCATCTCTGCATGCTTTGTATTTAACCTAATTTTACTGAGGTCAAGCTGGAATGGTGGAGAGTGGACAGGCAGAGGAGTTTCCAAAGTTACAACAGATAATGGTGACAAATATTGGAAAGAATATTGTCACTTGTCATTAAAGCAGACTCTGTGTTTAAGGTGAGACTTCATGTGGTGGCATTTTGTCCTCTGTCAGCTTTTCCTTGCCACTGCTGGAGACAAGACAGGACCAAATGTTCAGCCAAAATTCAGATTTTTAGTAGTTCAGATTGAGGGGGGAAAAAAACCATGAAAAAACCATCCTGGGTTCCTGGTCAGGGAGGGAGCTGCAGCAATCAGGTCCTGGAGGGAGGGAGGGAGGGAGGGAGTGGGGAAAGAGGAAATCTGTCTGAGCATGAGTGGGGCTGCTCTGAGATCGTCCCTGAGTGCTGCAGTGCTTCCAGGGGACACAGCCAACCCAGCCCTGCTCAGAACTCAGCTAAAAGGGATCCTCACCACCACCAGAACTGCAAACAGGCTCCCCCTGGAAGGCTCCTCAATGTCCTCAGGGAGAGAGCAGCTACAACATCCCACAAGGGTGAGGGATGGCACAGCAAAACAAGCCAGAAGCAAATTTGTGCATATTTGTGCACAAAATCTGCCCAGGCCCTGTGGGACACTGAGGAAGAACCACTCTGGCTGGCAGAACTAAGCTTCAGATCTATTACAAACTATTTATATTATTATTAGTATTTAAAGGGGTATTTGAATTCTGGGCTTTTGATTTTATAATAACTATTTCACTTAATTGCATAATCATAGAATGGTAATTGCATTTCATATCTTCTTTTATATTCTACCAACATAAAAGGCCACGTTAGATTCAAATGTGTGGAATGAAGGGAATAAAAGGCACAATAGTTGTGTCACTAATATTTTACTTAGATTTCCTTGTTATAAAAAGACTGGGATTTGAACCTCATGTTGAAAAAACCCAATGTTTTATCTTTTTTGACTATCAACCATGAATGAGAAGCTTTTATTTTGTTCACCTGGCCAGTGGATTACAAAGCTGCAAGTTGACTTGAGCTGAAATAAGTGAAGAGCTCCATTATTCTGAACAGAAAGTGACGTGCCAGACAAGGGGGGAAACGCTGCCTTAAAGAAATTAAATAAACTAGAGGTGTCTACATTGCAATTAATTTGTTAAAGTCAGGGTGAAAGGCCTCAGGTGTGTTTGAAAAACAGAGACTGGCACAGATGTTACAAAAAAGCCTTAGAGATACCCCTGAATTTAATTGCCTAGTAATTTCCACAAACTTTTCCTATTTGGTGTTGGCTGTCCCTCACTATATTGGCTTTTTTCTGATTTGACAAATAAACATGCAGGGCCAATAGAGAAAATACAGGTGGTTTTTTTTTTTATCCCTTGAAAATGATGTGTTTATTATTAAACCACTGCAAAAAAAAAACCAAACAAACAAAAAAAAAAACCCAAAAAAGTAAAAATTTCAATTATATGGAACTGGTGAGTTTGAATTTCCATGCAGCTGGACAGGCAGAGTTAATCCTGCAGTGTTATCTCTCACCCAGCTCATTTTTCAAAGCCACAGCAGCCCCTGTATCTCTTGTTTACCCCGTGTTATTTGTGCAGCAACATCAAATGGCTGAAAAGGGAAACAGAGCATTCCTGAAAGGCACCAGAATAAGACAAATCAGAGCAGGTTTCAAATGGAACAGACCTTTAAGGTCACTGCTCTTTCCCTTCCCTCTGCAGATTTGTTACCTGCACATTCCCACTTTTCTGCCTTTATTTTGAATTTCTTGGCTGAGTTTTAAACAGCCAGGTTGCTTTTTTTTTCCTTCAGGGCTCAACAATTGGGTTTTCCCTGTAGAATTTTTGGGTTTTCCCAAGAAAAAAAGGAAGACGTTCATCCCTGTTCCATCCAGTTCCAGAGGAAGGGTTCCCAGTAGGTGAATTTGCTAAAACCAACACTTCTTGTTTGTTTCTTTGTTTGGTTGGTTGGGTTTGGTTGTTTTCTTTTTATATTTTAGGTTGTCTTAGCACCTTTTAATCTTCTACAGCAATTTTCTTCTTTTCAGAGCAGTTTATTTTTAAATAAGTTAAAAAAAAAGATCAGTTTAATGAAAAATACTAAGGAAGTTTCCAAGATACATTTTCCCATTTCTGAGAAATCAAATATCCCTATTTTGGCTAAAATTGCAAAAACTATTAAAATTGGAGAGTTTTGCTGTGAAAGGTGCTTTATTGAGGTGGTTATTTGGGGTTTTTTTTTTTTTTGCACTGCTCTAATTTGAGTTGCATTCTTGTGCTAGAGCACAGCCATGTAGGTACCTAAAATATCACTTAAAATTTGCCCTCCAAGTAATTGGAAATTGCTGATATTTAGTGAGTTCCAGTGATGTAAATCTCACATCCTAAACCAAACAACAGCAGCAATATCCACTATCACTCACTGCCTTTTTGACAGATGCTTTGGTCCACATTAATGTTATTATTTTTGCAGCTAAATATCACTGAAATAGATGCTCTCTCAAGTGCCTGTATGAGAAAAACACCATTTTTATTTGTGCCCTTAAAGATCTGGTTTGATTTCAAAGGAAAGGATGGTTTGGGGTTAAGGGGTTGCTTCAATTTGAGCCAGCCTTGATTTGTATCTCAGTTTTAACACAGAGCTGTGCCCATTCTTCTGATTTCACTGCAGGTTTTTTCCAGTCCTGCAGCATATTGTGCAGTTTGGGAGCCCACCTAAAATTAATGGGGCTTGAAATGGCCCAGAAATCCATATGGATGTCCATAATTGGGGACAGGATGTTTGTACACCAGACAAGACAAATAGAAATGCCCCCAAATTACCCATCAGCATATTGAAATGTGCTTAATAACACTGCATTTGATGGAGTCAGTTAGGTGGGAAATGGCATTTTCCACACATTTGGAGCCATCCGCAGGCGTTGCAGGAGCGCAGGGGTGAGCAGAGGGGGCCGTTTAGGAGATGTGTGTTTGGAATGCAGAAGGGAGCAAATGCAGCTCCTTCCCCAAGAGCTGCAGTGTTATTGCTGCTGGTCACTCTGAGGCAGGGCATGGACATTCAGAGAGATTGGTTTGAGAGCCCATTTAGTGCTGGGAATTCAAGGGAACCTTTTTATGTTTTCATTTTCTCAGCCGTACTTCGCAGTAATTGTTGGTACATAATATTTTGTATTTCTTCTCTGAACAGCTTCTTAAAGCCACATAAATATTGAATTTCAGATGGTTATGGTCAGGATTGCTCTGGAGTGGCCTATGATTAAAAACTGGCACCGAATACATGACCAGCTGCAGTATTTTTTTCTGCCATTGATGGTCACTACACATTGTGAGATGTTTGTTTCTTTTCACCATGTCTGTCCTTGGCTATTTTCCCCATAACTGTTTTTCCTATTCCTTTCCTATTTTTTCCCTTTATAGCATCCAAATAACTCAATGTAAACAGCTTTGTGTTCAGATTTGGGCAGGATATTAAAGATTAGGAGGAGATTTGTGGTGCCTGAAGGTTTGATGCTGCTGCCTTTGCTTCTGCAATACCCAGTGGACCCTTTCAAAGCCCTTTAACGACAATTAATGTTTGGAGTATTTTAGATGAGGACTTAAAACCTCACTTTATCAATATAATTAATTGGGATAGGTCATTAGTTGGTGGTTAGGTAAGCACCTCTTTTAGGAGCAGTTCTTCAAAAGATTTGAAATGAGCAGGTTGATACCAACACCTGGCTGATTTTCTAGTTTGGTTTTTTTTCCTTTTCTGTGGCTTCTAAGCATAATCCTTCACTCTAGTTTTTATTCTTACTCAACAAGAATTTCTTCAGATGATTAATTTAGGATTTCAAGCTGGGTTGAGTTTGTACCTACAGATCTGAATGTGCCTGGATTGTTCATGTTCTGCTTATTTAAAACTGCTGGCAACCTGTGCTGTGCTGCTGTGGGAGATGAGATCTGAGTGCCTGAGCAGCTTCCAGCCCTTTAAAGGGTTGGCTCCCTGCTACAGCTGATGCATTTCATTTTCAGCATCCCTATGAAAAAAAAATATCAGCAGACTTGTTCAGTGCTGCTATTTCCAAACTGTACTTATTCATTTCACTTGTTGAATAGTTTCAACCATTCCATTCCATTTATCAGATTAGAGCATGGGGAAATATCCTTGCAGGCTGCAGGCAGCCACCTCTGCAATTGTTTAGTTTTGACAGAACTGAAAAATGAAGGAAGCATTTATTCCCTATTGCTCCAATGAAGGCAACACTGCTTTGACAAAGTATCCAACTGAAATTCACATCAATTTTTAAAAAAATAATAATGGAGTACATCTTGGCTTTTCTACCTTAAAACTCCCCATCTCCCAGTGAGATTCTTCACCTCCCTGGAGAACAGGAATTGTATTAGAAGATGGTTTTTATTTGATAAACCTAGGGAAGCACATGGCTCTGAATTTCTAAGCAAGGAAAGTTGGAATTTTGCTTCATCTGACCAACATTTCTTTCAGAAAATGTTTCTTTTATTCACTTAGGAGCAGCTCATTACACAGGGAGTGTGTGTGAGTACCTGATGGGGAGGAGGGCAGGCACAGACAAGAATTCAGCAGTGCCCTTGCCAGGGTCAGAAGAAAGAGCACTTTGGCTTCCTCCAGCCCTGCTTTGGGTCTGCCACTGCAGTCTCCTAATAAAAAAAAAAAAAAAAAAAAAAAAAAAAATCTATATCTATATCTATATCTATCTATCTATATATATATATATATATATATATATTTATTTATTTATATATATTTATATAATTATATATTATATAATTAATATACATTATATATTAATTATATATTCTAGTCCATTATATATCATTATATATTATATATTATTATATATTATATTATATTATATTATATTATATTATATTATATTATATTATATACAGTTATATTATATACAGTTATAATATAGTTATATTATATATTAATATTACTATCTATGTATATATAAATATATATTTATAGATATAGATTATATAAATTAATATAATAAGAATGAATCTATCATAATGAATACAATAAATTAGCAGTGTGGGAGCTGCTAATGCTGGTGTCCCACAGGTGCAAGGACCTCAGCAGGGGGAATGTGTCCCCTGTGCCCGCTGGGAGCTGGGGCTGGCACATTTGCCCCTCCCTGCCACGCTGGGCTGATTGCAGAGCCCCTGGCAGAGTTTCAGCTCCTGCAGTCCAACCCTGGCACTGATTTAGGAGAGCCCCCCAAAGCTCTGAGGGCAATTATGAGCCTCTCATTTCACACAGTGCTTCTCCCATCCTTAACAGGATAATGTCAAATAATTTCTCACTTAAATGAGAAACCAATTGTGTGTGATGCTATGAGCTGCAGATTTTCAGGATAAACTAATTTGCTTTTGGAGTCTTTATGAACTTTTCCCCAGGGTGTTGTGGCCAGTGAGATCAGCAGTTTGTTCTGGCTGATATTAACCCCAAATTTCTTAATTGCAGGAATGAAAACACAGGGTATCTGTTTGGGAACAGTCCTTCAAATTCAATGAGATTTTGGGGGAAATTTATAATAATTTATAGGCACACTGTGAAACTTCTGCAGTTGAAACTTCCCAGTGACAGATCAACCAGTGATGCACATGAAAATAATTTATATTTTTCAAAATTCTACATCCAGGCTAAACTAATAACTGTGCCTCTAATTAATGACCTTTCCTAGATGGTAAATCCAGGAAAGAAGTACCTGGATGTTGATTAGCTGCCTAATCAGAAGCACAGTGCTGATCTCTTCTATCATTTTTGTTACCTCTTTAGCATTACTGAGGTTTCAATAAAGTCCATGATGTAATGTAGACTTTTAATTATGCCAGATTAATGTAATATTTCTGATGAAAGGGTAATTGAAAGAAATGGAGCATGCATGAGCTGAACTCCAAACTCCAGCTGTGTTAACTCTCCTACTTTAATGGGAATTAAAGGATGAATGCATTTTGGGTAAAGCTCATTCCTGTACAGAGGGTCAGCAAGAAACTTAAACGCCTTTAATTTTTATGAGGTTTTAACTGCAGTGTAGAAGCAGAGTCTGTGAAATAGAGGGTGAGCTTGGTCTCATAAAGAGCACATCTTTCAAAGGCTGTTAATTACTCTGTTTAGACCTGTGTCTTTAAAAGAAGCAAGGGATTCAGTCACTAATGGAATGTAAATATGTTCAGAGAGAGCTCTGGCTGCAGCAGGGAAAGCCGGGGGGCACCAGAGCATTTCTGAGATCAGAAGTTCTGCAGACCCCACTGCTGGCTGGAGGGAAGGGTTCTGCTGGAATGTGAGCTCTTGGCAGCCGGAACCTCAGGGAATGAATTTACATCCCACCAGTTGCTTCTTCCCTGGAATGCAGATCATTAAATCTTTGTCTTAAATTCTGGGTATTTTTTTTTTCCCTCCATTTTCCTCTGTTGTGTGGCTGAACATGAGGAGTAAACCCTGAGTTAGCCCAGTGTGACAGAGGCAGGGAGATGTCTCTGCAGCCTTTGAAGAAGCCAGCATTAGGAACTTGGGCTAAATTAGGTAAATTGCACCTTTTCAAACCAAACCAGCTTTTGAAACTCTAATGCAGGGCTTTCCTGTGGAGTTGACCACCATCATCAACTTCAAATACAGCCAGCAGACCTTGGCTGAGGAGAAATAAGGGTTTTTCCATCTAATTTTCTATGCCATGAGTCTCCCTACCCTGAACTGTGCACTTAGACCTATATCCCCAAAGTAAAATTATTTTTATTGATGCTATTAGTACATTAGCTCCAGACAGACTCTCACAGGATTTGTCCAGCAGAAGAAAATCTTCACTTCCAGACCTCCTCTTCTTCCTGATGCCAACAGCCACCAGCTGCTGCTGAGAAGGTGCTGTGCTTTCCTATCTGAGCCCATTGACAGAAACGCAATAATTCAGAAACACATGGCAGTAACCCTGCCTTTCTCACTGCTATGGATCTTTTTAAGGTCTCTCCCAGCCTAGTCATTCTGTGAATTCTCTGCTATCTCACTGTTATCTCAGAAGGAACAAGGCTGAATGTCTCTCAAGTATCAGAGGTAGAAGAGCAGAGGAGAACTGTGAGATAAAATTGGTGAAGATCACATTAGAGACTGAAATGAGAGAGATTTCTGGAGGAATACATTCCCTACAGCTGTGCTCACTTAGTGCTGCTGTGAATCCCTGGATACCCACAGGAAAAGGTGGAAGGGACAAAATAAGAGAAAAAATTTCCATCCTCACCTTTGTGGCTTGAGTGCTTTGGCAGTAAATCACTCATTGTAGGTAATTTCTGTCAAATCACATCTGAAACAACACAGGGTGGGCAATAATTCCTGAGTGCTGAGGCCAGATATGGAGGCAGAGCTGATAGAAAGAAAATAAAATAATTACTAGGCCTAATTATCATTAGTGTGCAGATCTAAACCTGCCAGGCACAGGCTTACCAGGGAATTAAGTTCTTAAAAGAAATAGTTCTCATTGATCAGCAAATGTGCTCCCTGCACGCATTATTTGCACATTTTATGCTCACAGTATTCCTTAAATACTAATATATTTTATGAGCTATTGCCAGCTGCAAACTATAAATTGTCTGTGCTATAAAATACATAATAATGGGTTCAAAAAAAAAAACCTAAAAACCAATGCAATCCCATCAAAGTGAGTGGAAAAGTCACCAGGTGAGCTGGGGCTCAAATATGAAGTAGACTCTAAAATTTGGCTCTGTGTGAGCATTTATGGAACTTTCATTTGTTCCTTCTTTACGGGGACAATAAATAAAAAGAAAAGCCAACAAGAAAACTACAATTCCTACACAGGAAACAACAATGAACACTGGAAATCCAACTGGGAGAACAGAGAGATTTTAAACATGGACCAGAGGCTCAGATCTCCCCAGTGAGTTTATAACAGAGCAGTTGTGTTGGTTTCAGTGGATTTCCTCACTTTCAGGTTGAGTTTTCCAGGCAATAGTTTGGTTTTCCTTGATTGGGAATAAACATTGAGTTTTCCAGGCAATAGTTTGGTTTTCCTTGATTGGGAATAAACATTGAGTTTTCCAGGCAATAGTTTGGTTTTCCTTGGTTGAGGATAAACATTGAGTTTTCCAGGCAATACTTTGGTTATCCTTGGTTGAGGATAAACATTAAATTTTCCAGGCAATACTTTGGTTATCCTTGATTCCTGTAGATTTTGTGTTAAGGGAGTTACTGGCCAGGATGTTTGGCCAATTAACACCTTACATGACCTTATCAGACTCTTTGTAGAAATTAAATTTGTAACTGACACTTGTTATTAACCACAGAAAATAAAAGACTGATGCTCTCTAGGACAGAACAATTTCCAATCAATTTTGTGTGCAACAGAAAGACCCAAGATAGATTTGATCTTGCATATTCTTACTTACCAAAAGTTGTCTACTGAAATTTTACAGACCATGATTTTGAGTGTTGAATCTGATTTCCAGAGGCAAAAAACTATTCCTTTAAATAATCCACCTGTGCAAAATTTTCTACTTTTCTACTCAATAACAAATAATTATTATTCAATAAAAATTATTATACTTTGTGGGGGTGTAGGTCTAAGTGCACAGTTCATGACATAGAAAATGAGATGGAAAAAGCCCTTCTTTCTACTCAATCACCATTAAGGGCTGTGTTTGGGATAATTCTTTTAACACGAGGCTCAGCTGAATTCAGAGTAGTCTTGGTACCCTCTGCCAGTGCCAAGAGTTTGTGGAAGTGTCAGGAGATGTTGGGACACAGCTTCCTGTGGAAGGGGCCCAGGTTTCTCTGAACACACCTCAGGGGAAGTTGTCACCACAGGCTGTGGATGAGGGGAAAACCAGGGAATTCCTGCAGGGAAAATCCAGGGATGCGCAGGGGGAAAGGGGCAGTGAAGGAGGCACAGCCACAGAGGTTTTGTCAAAGTGGCAGAGCAGGAAAACGCTCGGTAGAGCACAAGGCTGGCAGGGGATGAGCACACAGCAGCTCAATTTGTCACGGGCTCACAAAAGATGCTGCAAACCTGCTAAGTGAGAGCCTGGGTAGGGGATTTGGCTCTTTGAATGGCTACAAAAAGCCCTTTGGGACAACCTGTGAGAGAGAATCCTCTAGATTGACATAACCTAAATATACAGAGCTAGAAAGGAGATTCCATGACAAAAACCTCCTCTGGTTTGTTTGTGCTTTCAGGCCTGAACAAGAGGCAGGATGATGGTGTTGTCCTGAGCAATCAAAGGAGGGAGTGCTTCAGGGGGAAGGTTTAAGAGCTGAGTTGTAGCTGTGCAGAGCTGCCAGGAAAACATCCAAAAGTTATCAGAGCTAGAGGCTGACATTTTAGACTAAATGGAAAAGTGGGAGAAGAGAGTAAGAGCTCTGAACTGTCAGCAACAATGTCATTGCTGAGCAGGAAAGGATGGTGGCACTGAGAAGGGGAAGAAACCAAAGTGGGGGGGAAAAAGGTTTCCTAAAGGAATAAACTGGAGGAACGAGACCAAAGGAGAGGCTGGGAAAGTGATTAGAGAAATCATGGTAAAATTACAGGAGGAGATAGTCCCAGGAGCCAAGGGAACTTCATTTTCAGGCATGTGATTGAATGGATCAAAGGCAAGAAAGGATGGAGTTGAGAAGAAATTTCAGTGAAAGAAAATCTGAGCAGAGCTTGTAGAGCTTTGAGGTGAAAGGAGCCAGGAATGGGGTGGTGCCTGCAGAGGCAGCTGGGGTAACAGGGAGGGTCCAAAATTCCTTGTGAGAGACAAACTGGCCTTCAATAGATACAAAAACAGCAACGGAGAAAGAGTCATAATTAAAGATTAACTGGTTTCTGTACATCCCACAATGTGTATGAAAGGCTCACACACATTCATTATGCCTGTCAATATAATGTAAAATATACAAGCTTTTCTTCAGGTGTGCACATAAATCACCAAACCCTGCCCTTTGTTTACAGGCTGTTGGTGGAGCAGCTCAGTGGCTGCTCCAGTTGGTGGGGAATTTATAAATTTTGTGCTGACAGATTTCTCTGGTGACGTCTCAGCCAGTGCATTGCACAGAAACTCAGCACCACAGCTGCTGCTCATTCATCATGTCCAAGTGCCTGTCCTGAGCAGGAAGACCCCCAAGGATCTCCCAAGGATTCAGAGCAGTTTCATCAGTCCCAGACCAGTGTCAGCTCCTTTGAGCCAGGATTAAACAAATCCCCTTTAATGACACTGAGCTTCATTGGGATCTGGAAATGCTATTTTTCAGGTTGTCTGTGAGACCAGAGTCTCAAATTCTTTCTTTTCACCACCCAGGAGATCAGGTTGTTTATGAGAATTTAGTTCTAGCTGGCATCCCTAATCCAAATATATCCAGACTTTGGCAGTCATGACCATAAATCTCCTATATGTGAGTCTGGATCCTCATTTTGTGGCCAGACCTTTTCTTTCAGCAGCAGGATAAAAATCCATGTGCCCAAGCAATTCCAGATTTTGTCCTATTTGGAAATCTCAGTTAAACTTCTCCTTTCAGTGAGCCCCATCCATCAGCACCTCTATGGATTTCTTACGCTTAATTTGCTTTATTTACCTTTGTTTACCAGAAGTGAAGCACTGCAGGGAAGGGGCCAGGCAGCTGTTGGCATCCAGGTGCCTGCTTGCTGCAGAATTCAATATTGACATCAGTTCAAAGGATAACAAGAAAGAAACAGATAAAACAAAACAGCCTTATCAATAATTAAATTAAATTTGATTTGCCCTAAAAGGCAAACAGATCATTAAAATTTTTTAAAGGGCGCAAACCAGCATCTAACATTGACCATTACATTTCTGTGGTGGTGACAAAACTATCAATATTGCAATATTACAATCTTTGAAGTGTACAGATGCAATAAACATTAGAAAAACATTTGCTGACTGAGTCTTTCCCTTGGTTTTATAGGCTGAGTGTGAGCTATAGCTGATGTTAGATTTGCTCCTGAACTCTCCTTTCTGAATTCCTTTACTGCCTTGGTATTATCAGGGTGTCCATCTAAAACAGAATTCAAGCCCCACATTCACTTTATTTAATAGAAATGCCACATAAAACTCTTCTATTTCTGTAGCAACATTAATATGATGCACCAGGCCTTTTATTCCCTTTATTCACAAACTCTAAAGCTCTATTAGAGTGTTAATTTTTAAAAGAATTTTGTTTGTTTGCTCTTTGCTTGTCAGGGTGTGCAGGGAGGGAGGGGCTGGCATTTCCTTGGGCACAAATGGAACTGATGGAGGTGCCCAAGGTGGGGAATCAGGCCCTGGCTCAGGATTTATCCTCTCACCACATCTTCCAGAATTGCACCACAAAGGTCTCTGACTGCCCCCCATGACATTTTGGGCTTTCCTCTTGGAAATTGGAGATTTCTGCACTCACTTTAATTGTTCCTAGACCCAAATAATCAATATTTAGCTACTGGCAATGTTCATGCACCCAACCAGTGATTTGACTGGGGGGAAAAAAAAAAAACCCCAAACACATAAAGATCCTGTGATTTGCATGGCAATACTCACCCCCATCTCCTCCTTTAGGTCTGTAAGAATTCTGCCATTTGAAGCTGTCCTACCGAGTTGCCATGGCAACGAGAAGAAAGGAAAAAAACCCATCAGCCCTGAAGATTGCAGTTTACAAGGACTGTTCTTCACTCCTCGGCCTCAGTTGCTCCAGTTTAGTTTGCAACCTCACTCAATCTGTCCAACTGTACCTTGGTGTTCGACAGCCTCCACCCCTCTGCCCTTTGGCCCTGGATTCCTCCTGCAGGACACAAGGTTTACTCAAAATTTACTCTGAATGTTAACAGACCATGACATCCAAACCCCCACCCACCTTGGGGTGAGCAGAAAAAAAAGAAAAAAAAAAAAAAAAAAACAAACAAAAAAAACACCACGAAACCAGATTGACTCAATTTTTTTTCTATCTGTTGACTTGTTGCTATTCAACTGTTCAGAAAATATTTTGTCTGTGGGTTAGTATTTGTATATGTATGAGTGTATGTATATATATATATTTATATAGAGAGAAGAGTTATACCACAGGTTTAGCTTTTATAAAACGTTCATCTGGAGGGTGAGAGAAGGGAGGGAGCAGAAGAACAACACCACCACAGCCACAGATGAATGGGAGCTGTCCCAGCATGGCTAAACCTGCTGTGTTTGCTGTCCAGAGCAGCAGAGAGCCTGCGGCCCTTCTCGTACCTCAGGGTCAGCAAAGGAGAAATGCAAATCCCCAGGGCTTGTTCCTGCTCTGGACTGCTCCCCCTGCCCCAGAGGGAGCTGGGCATGCAGGAGGAGCAGCCAGGTGTGAGCAGCTCTGCCTGATTTGAGAGGCCAAAGGGCTGAAATGTTGGCTGGGGCAGGTGACAAAACGTTTTTATCAGCTCTGCAGGTGAGAAGCTGAGCCCAATGCTCAGAGCTTGCCAGAGCCCTGATCTCTGCCTCAGCCTCGGGGCCAGCAGCAGCACAGGGGCCCTGTTCCATAAATACCCTCACAGCCACACCAATCCATCCTTTTGGATATATATATACATACATACACATGTACACACAGTTTCCAGTTAAGAGTAACGAGAGCATTTCTTTGTGTGTGTAAACTTAGCACACCTGTTTGCAGACAGGGGAAAAAAGGGTGTTTGTTCTCTATGAATATGGATCCTTTTTTATTCTGTGAGCATGTAAGGTCAAAAAACAACAACAAAAAAAAAGAATCCTTCTAACTGTATGAAGATGATCATCTTGTTAATAAACTGTAAATGATCCATCAAAGCTCACACCAAATTTTTATAAAATTAACACAAAAAGTATACTAGTGACAGACTGTGGCTTTTACTAGAGCTTGGCAGTAACTAGGGTAAGGTAAGTGTCTTAGAATATTTTAATAAACTTGCTTATTTAAAGTTTAAACAAGAAAGCTTCCTTATGCAATAGAACTTTGCAGCTGCACTCTTTAGTTGGCATTTTTACAGTAATTATGGGTCATACTCGATGGCATCCTTACCACAGTGAGAGTATGAGCATACCTTCCACCCCACATCTATGTTCCAATAGTAAAGATTTTTGGAAGCATTAAAAATAAGTCCAGACATACATTTAGTTTCCCATAATGCTACACTAGATATTAAATGTGTGTTGGTGGTTAAAATTTGCTGTACAATAGCTTTTCTCCGACTTCCTGTATTATACCAAATATGAAACAGGTTTTGGTTTTTTTTTTTTCTTTCTTCTTTTTTTTTTTTTTTAATCAAAAGGAGTAATAACAACAGACAGAGGAAAAATGAGTTTGTGTCGTGAGCTTTCCTAACGTTGTAGATTTGTTGATAAGATATGAGCTGCCTTCAGACCAGGCTTTCTCTTCCAGCTTAACTCCTGCAGTCCTGGCCAAGTGAAATCTCTTGTGTCACCCAAGTGGCACTTGAAGGTCACTGGGAGCCCAGGAGTGGCTTTGGCAGCTTCAGGCATCCCAGCAGGGAAGTGCCTGACCCCAACCCTCGACATGGGCACGCTCCTGGTCCTCTCTCCCTGCCCATGCCTTGTATGGACCCCACCTGCTGCTTTGCCATCAACAATCACATCTTTTTTATTAAAAAAAAAATAAATAAAAATAAAAATAGATATTATTTTCAAGCAAATTTTTTTCCAAAAGGAACAATTTATCTACTGTATGGCACCTCTGGAATTCCAACGTGTATGTTCAATGAATGCACCCAAAGATATTCTGCACCCTGTGCTTTGAGCTACAAAACCTCTATCTTGAATAAAAGAAATTATATTACCCTGCCCCACAAATACTCTTTTCTACTTGCTTTTTTCCTCTCTCCACCCAGCCAAACCCACCTCTCTTGGCTTTGGTGTCATTTCTGTCAAGTGCCAGAAAAATGTGCCCTTCCCTGCTTTAAACCCAGGCTCACAGAGCGTTTGGTGAATCATCCCAAGGGCAGCCAAAGTGAGGAGCAAAGAGAAAACTCTTCTGCCTGGAGCTCCACCAGCAAGGGGAAGACTCTTCCTACACCCTGTGCCCAAGGAAAAGATCTTTCTTCTTGGATCCACTGCAGAATTTTGATGTGCAGAGGGGTCAGAGCCTGGCTGAAGCTCTGACCCGAGCTGCATCCAAGCCTCCACTCCCATTTTCCCTTTATTTCTGCTCCCACATTAAAGCCTCCCAGCCTTTCCCAAGTGTCCCCAGAGCCCATCGCAGCCATGCCAGGAGAAGATGAAGCTGCCATGTTCATGTTTGTCCCCCTTTAACACAGACTGTGGCACGTTCATGGTGTGACACGAGTGAGGAACCACAGCAGGATCTGAATTTTCCTACCTGAACAAAGGGTGTCACCTCTGGCTCAAAAAGCCAGTGTCCATTTCCTGGAACAAAGGAACAGCAGTGATTTATCCATTTTCCTACAATACAATGAAAAAGCAGAAAATTTACAAAATTGGTTGTATTATTTTCTAATAGTTGGTTCTGTTTAACATTAGTTCAGCCTAATTAATTGATTCAACATTAATTCAAGGTTGCTGTTTTTATAACACACCCCTTCTTCCTACCCAGCTGTTTTAGCCCCACCAAGTTATTTCAGTCTGTGTTTGTAGGTTCATGAATGCTGTCTAGATTTGGAAAGGCAGTGAACTTGTTGATTATCATTTTGTAACATGCACAAACTTACTTTTTATTTGTTAGAATCATTTCACTTGAAAAGGTCTGTGCTGTTGAAACAAAAACAGGGAATAGCAATCAGTGAGAGGGGTTTATTAGCAAGGGAAAGGTCTCATTTTTGGTGTGCTTGCTAATTGAACCCTGGTCTGTGCTCCTTGTGTGTGCTTTTCCACTGTGCCTGTGTGCATTTATTAATGTCCATGTTGCTCAGTAGCTGTAGGTCTGGAGAGTAAAAATAAGGAAAAAGAGCTGAATTTCCTGCTGGGTGTGGAGGAAGATGTGGAGGTGAGGGTGGAACGCTGGCAGCACAGTCCCTGAGCCCTGCTCTCATCACCTTTACACTGCTGGAGTCAAACAGCAGCTCCATCAGCAGAACTGAGGTTCAGTTCATCATTTTTAGGTGGAATTTTCCCTCCCCACCTCTTGCTTCTTGCTGCTGGCTGTGAACAGTGGGGCTGCAATGTTTGTCACAGGATTGCTGAGTGCTCACACCTTAGCAGAAGCCTGGGGTTTGTCACACCCAGCCACCCACAGGTGCCCTCCACTGAGCACCTGGAGTTGTCAGAACCATTTGGTTTAACCTTTATTTGAAATGGATGGGGTGAAACGATTTGTTCCGCTCTCTTGCATAGTCATTTTTTAGATTACTATAATACAAACCTCATTTATTAAATTATGGATTTACAAGCAGTTTGTAGGGCCCTATCTTAAATGCCTTGTCACTAGAAAAAGACATCTACTATATTGACAACTTTGGTCTTTCCTTTGCAAAGGCCTCTTGTCTGAAACACTGAGAAAGCTGCCAATTTTCCTCTCAAATGTTACTAATCCACTCGGAGCAGAATTCTGTACACAAATAATTTTACATCACTTGCTCTAAAGGCTAAGTTGCTTTTGGAATAGGTTTAAAAATGTCTTATTTAATTAAAAAAAATAATAATTATATTAAAGTCACATTGGCTTGAGACCACCAAGTCTAAAGCAAAACTCTGCTCCTGTCTTGCCTTTTTTGCATCTCTAGAAACTCTGTTGTCTGAGAGAGAGCCAGCCCAATGCTAACACAAAGAAAAATAAAACAGCAGTTACTTCCTTTCAGTTAACTCTGTGCCCTTCAGCAGTGCACATCAGGAATGAACATGATAGACATTCTCTTCAGAGCAGACAGAGCTGAGTCTTGAAAGCACACGAGGCGCTGAGTGCCCTGTCCTGCCTCACACCAGGACACTGCAGCTGCTCGGGGCTGGTCCCAGTGGGATGGATGCACACTGGAAACCCCACTCCCAGAGGAGGGTTTCCAGTTGCACAACTGCTATGTGTGTATATATGTAGATATATAGAGATATACACATATAAATATATATATTATATATATGCAGGTGGAAGGAGGTGGATACAACACGGGGGACTTGGAATAAGCAGTTTAATTCCCTCAGTTAGGGATGAATTCATGAGATAAGGGACAGCATGGGCTGCATGTACTGGACCAGTCTGATTTGAAGCAAATAAAAAGGGCGAAAAGCCCACACACCAAGCCCCAGGCTTATCTCAACTCTCCTGTTGTATTTCTGCCACCCTGAGCTGTCCCCTCGTACCACAATTATATCAGTTGAAGACATGCATCGTTGTTTTCTGACTCATTGTCAGTTGTCTGTGGATCAGCAGGTCACAGGAGTGCGAAGGGAAGGGTTTAGAGCCAGAATTCCTCATTCCTGAGCTTTCAGTGGGACAATGTGGGACATTCCTGAGCTTTCAGTGGGACAGCTGTTCGGGAAAGCTTCATCCAGCCTTGAGCGCTGCACTCCTCCTCTGCATCAGCAAGCGAGTGCACTCTGAGGCTTGGGGTGAAACAAATGTAGTGTAGAGCCAGGCTGGGTGTTTGGATGTGCACACACCCCCTGAGGTGTGGAATGAGGAATGAATCCGTGTCTGGGGGGCTGAGATGGGAACTCAGCACAAAGGGGTTGTGTTGTTACTGCCATTTCAGCCAGAACCCTCCTGCAAAACCACACCTACCCCAAACAACCTCTGTCCCTTGAAGTTACCATCAACATTTTTTTTTTCATTTTTAACAGTCCAAACAAGGAGGAAAACATTTTGTTTGATTTTCAAGATGCTTAATTCAGCTGCTTTTCCAGTTAATCATTCCTTTGGGCCCTAGTTGCTGAATCGCTTGCTGTTTCTGAGGTGTAAATAAACATTTTGATTTATGATGTGGTTGCAAAGAAACTTGTAATTTATTTGTGAAATGCTCAAATAAAGGATGTATGGGCTTTTACCTTCTGTCTGGACCTAGACCTTGCCTCAGGAATGGAGGCCACAAAACGACCTCCAGACTGGCAAAGGAATGGAACCACCCGTGCTAAACATCAGAAACCTCAGCATGTTCTTAGGGAAGGAGAAAAATTGCAGCCTTCACGTGGTTTGAGAATGAGAATCATGAGCTTAGAGAGGTAAATGGAATCACAGAGGATGGTTTGGGTTGGGAGGGACCTTAAAAATCATCTTTTGAATTATCTAAAGATCAGAGACACCTTCCTGATCTAAAGAGCAGGGCCCTATCCAGCCTGGCCTTGGACACTCCAGGGATGCTCTGACCACACAAAAAAAAAGGTTTGCTCACCAAAGAGCAGAGGTGAATATTCAGGTAACAACAATAATCTGCTGTCTAAAGCCCCATTTCCATTGAAGAGGTTGCCTTGAGCCAAACCCAAACCAGCTGTCCCAGGCTGGACTGCAGCCAGGAGCTCTCATGGATCTTTGTGCATTTCCTTCCTTCCTCTCACCTGGTCACCCACCAGCCCCTCAGAGAGAGCAGCCAGGCACAAAAACTGCACAAACAACACAGAAAACTGAACAAATGCCTCCTTGCCAGGGAATTCTTGTTCCAGTGTAAAGCTAAAGCCTGCTGCCTTGCTGAAATTCCTGCAGGTTCTATTTCAGATCTTCTAGGAAGTTATCTGAAGTGACAGAGCCACACAAAGGTGGAATATCTCTGAAAATAGCCTTTCAATACCTGTGAGAATAGAGGAAGCTGGGGAGGGAGGGCAGCACTTGAAGCAAACATTTGAGTACAAGCCCCAGCAGCTTTCTGTCACCGAGACCCACCTCCAGCCCCTGCCCATTGCTGATGCTTTTCCAGGCTTTGAATCTAAAGGGGTTTTTTTCATGTGGTCCATAATAAGTAGAGGATGAAAGAGCCCACATGAAGCCTGTGCTGTAGTTGAGCAGAAGGTCATCCATGACCTGAAAGCCACAGCAAACCTGTGTCACCTCCTTTGGTCTCAGCTGAGCTCGTTGTCCTAAACCAATGCTGAGAAACAGCACAAAGTTAAACCACAAGCAGTGTAGTGTTAACAGAGAGAGAAAATGCTGGATGGTTTTCAGCTGGGGGAGGTTTTGTGCTGCCCTTTGAACCCTCCTGTGTCTCATCTCACACCTCCCATTCCGCACTGCACACTGCTGTTAGCTGGGAACTGTGCACAGCTCAGCCCAGTCATGGCTTTTCCCCAGCAGCAGAAATCAGAGCAATCCCCCTGCCTTCAGTGCAACCTTCTCACCTGCAGAAACAAAGCAAGGGTCACTGCTCCTGCTGCAAAGCTTTGGGGAGGCTCGACCTCCTCACCTCCGGCCGGACTCTCCTCATCCTCCTGCTGCCCTTTGGCTGCTCCCGTGGCTCCTGCACTGAGAGACTCCAGCCCAGCACAGCCCAGCTGTGTGGGCAGCACAGCCCACTCCTCTGACTCCTTTCCCAACCCCACAGCTCCACATCCAGCTGTGTGGGCAGCACAGCCCACTCCTCTGACTCCTCTCCCAACCCCACAGCTCCACATCCAGCTGTGTGGGCAGCACAGCCCACTCCTCTGACTCCTCTCCCAACCCCACAGCTCCACATCCAGCTGTGTGGGCAGCACAGCCCACTCCTCTGACTCCTCTCCCAACCCCACAGCTCCACATCCAGCTGTGTGGGCAGCACAGCCCACTCCTCTCACTCCTTTCCCAACCCACAGCTCCACATCCAGCTGTGTGGGCAGCACAGCCCACTCCTGTAATTCCTTTCCCAACCCACTGCCCCACATCCAGCTGTGTATGGCAAACAACTCATTCCTTTCACTCCTTTCCCAACCCACAGCTCCACATCCAGCTGTGTGTGGCAGCACAGCCCATTCCTCTGACCCATTTCCCAACCCCACATCCAGCTGTGTGTGGCTATGGCAGCACAGCCCATTCCTGTGACTCCTTTCCCAACCCACAGCTCCACATCCAGCTGTGGGACATCACCACCAGCTCTGTGGTTGGATGCACTTCCCAAACCAGGCTGTCCAAAACAAGAAAAGAAAGCATTTTGGTTCCTTGATTACTGCCAGGTATGCTGAACACTCAGACAGCAAAGCCTAGCTGGCTGTTGTAATTAAGTGTGCCCCATAATTAAGAGCAGTGATTATAACCTGCCTTGGGGTTGCAGGGTGCAGTATTGGCTCAGCTGGCACCAGGGCAAATGGCCTTTGGTGGGATTTATGCACCTGGATCCCACTGGAACCATTAAAACCCCAAAAGCCAAGAGCTGAAGGACCCCTCCCCCAGCTGATAAAATAATTCTAGAACTCTAAAATGTTTCCTTTGGTTTTAAGTCATCATGAGCTAATACAGGCACTATTTTTTTTTTTCCTACATCTCCAAGGTAACTCAATTGGCATCATGTTTCATACTGAGCAAAACCAGCAAAACCTCCAGAGAACAGGGGCCCCAATTAACAGATTCACAGCCTTTCATATCCTTGATTGCTGAAAAGGAAAAAAGAACATGGGGGATGTGTAATTCATGTGGGGATCACAGAGAATGTGACAGAGTCCATAGATAAAGCACAGTAGAAACCACACATTGCAGTAATTAGAAAAGCTGTTGTTACAAGACAGTGTCCAAAGGAAAGATTTTGACTTTTTGTGCCATTAAACTCACGTGTCCAAGCTGAGACCACTCCCTGCATCGTGTCAGATCCACCCCAGTGCTGGAGAGCCTGGGAAGTTCTGCCATCGTTACCAATGCCAGAAACTGCATTAATCCCCCTGAAAATGGCTTCTTCTTGGATCCTGCATGGAGAAGTCGAAGCAGAAATGGCTCCAGAGAGGAACCCTTGGTGCTGAGAGGGTGCAATGGCTCCTTGTACCCCCAGCCCTGCCCAAACCAGCCTGGCAGTGGGGATTTCACCCTCCTGCAAGGGCAGCCACAGGGATGTGGCAGCCACAGGGCCCCAGGGCAGGGACAGCAGCCCAGAGCCTGGGCAGAGAGCTGGAGCCTTCCAGAGCCCCACACTGAGCTGGGCTGTCCCTCAGCATCGGCACAGGGTGATTGGACACCCAGGAATCAAACTACAGTTATTTGTGCAAGGGTTTCCCTTTGGCTGGACTGTCCCCCTCTGTCTCACCTCAGTTTTCTGGGCATTGCTGTCCTGCCATCACTCCTGCCCTTGTGCAAGACCCATCGGGGCTCTCTCTCTTTCCTCACTTCTGTAACAAATCTACTTTTAATTGCAGTTATCTCTCTTCACTCACACCTGGGGAGCTCAGCCCTCCCTCACACTCCTAATTCCCTTTTTCTGGCACTGGGCTCTTTGTTCTTTAGCAAATGAGCTCCTGAAGCAAAAGTAAATGAGTGCTGCACTCGCATCTCTGCTGGGCTGGAGTGGATGCAGTCCAAGGCTGGTTTTCTTCAGCTTTTTATACAATTTTAGGCAAATTCCTCTTGCCACTGCAGCTCCTCCTAAATAGGTGGAAGATATATTAAACCATATATCCCTACATTATCCAAATCATTTGTCATCAATACACTTTCAATTAACCTTCCTCTATATTTCCTAGTATCAAAACCAATAACCAGCTCTCATCATCACTCCACAACCACCCTCAAACAAACATAGAATTAACCCCAGAACTAACCCCCCAAAAAAAACCCAAACAAAAATACAAACCATGCTGATAAACCATCAATCACCCACCAAATTCTATGTTCTTGTAGCTTATGAGCAGTTAAACTCCATCATTTAGTGAAGGTATAGCTCATCCAAAACACAGCTAAATAATTAGGTGCACGAGATTTATTGTTCAAATCAAAGTAATAAAATATGTATACATATAAATATAAGCTGTTCAGGTGATGAGCTTCATTATTACACACACATAAAAAATAATAGGCTATTTTTAATTGCTTATTAAACAGTGAATGCTCATTAAAACCTCCGTTCATTAGGAAAAAAAAATAACATGCAATTAAACTATAGTAGAGACTAATTAATATGGGAATTGGGGCAATTCTGATACCTTTAAAGAGGTGGAAGTGGGGACAGTTGGCAGCATGGGCTTGTACCACTCATCTTGATGGGCCTGGCAGGTGCATTTCCCTCTACTCCAGGGCTTTGAGAAGGTTTTTGGTTCTATTTTTTGGTTTCAGTTCCAGAGGGAATAGAGGGGACTGAAATGGGATTTTTTTTCTGTGGGTCTTCACACAGTCTGGAAAAAAGATAAAAGATAAAAGATTCATCTATTCCCCCGTAAAACACCTCTCCCTCTGTTTGTGTACAGACCCTCTCCTGGCATTCTGCATCTTTCCTTTAAACAAATAAATTTAAAATGGCCTAAACAGAATGCTCAGCCTGCTCAGCCCCTCAGCCATGGATGCAGGAGATAGATCCCTGTAGGTTTGTTCTTCCCAAAGGCTGCTGTGCCATGAGCCACTGTTCAGAGCTGGTTCCCAGTTTCCTGTGAGTCAGAAGACATTCACCAGGCACAGCCCAGACTTTCAGGGGAAGGATTTTGCTGCATTTCTCATGACTGAAATGACAGAAGAATGCTATATTTCTCAGCAAATACCACTGAGGGAGCCTGCTAACCTTTTTCTCTTCTTAGATTTATTTTTAAGGCCTCAATCCAACAGCTTTCCTGTATAGAGGCAGGATGTCACAGGAGTCCAGACAGTGAAGATTTGCCCCTCATATGAGAGAGGTGAAGAGCAGGGATTTACTGAGAGCAGCTGAGAACACCCAAACCCAGGATGGCTTCAGACTAAAAGCCCAAGTTTGCTGCTGGTGCTCCCCCCTGGGATTCGGAGTCTTGCGCAGGTTGGTGGGAGCTCCAGGAAGCGCCAGCTCTGAGTTCTGCCCTGTGGAGGTCAGTCTTTCATTACAGAACAACACAATTCCAAATTTGCTGCTCCCACCAGGACTGAAGGTGCTCTCAGCACCTGCAGCTCGGCTGGGCCATGGTTCTGGGGACCCACCTGAGCCTTGCTTTACACCTGAGCACATTTATACAGCACGTTGTGAAAAACGCCAATCGCCTGTTTTTAAAATGTTAAAAGTTTAATAGTAATAAAATGGTTATAAAAATAGTAATACAGTCAGAGTAATAATAATTCGGACAATTTGAATTAGGACAATATGAGGCAATAGAGACAAAGACGTCCAGGTACCTTTTTCTGGGCAGCACGAACCCAAAAAAGGACCCACATTAACAGAGGATTGGACTTCATACCTGATGCATAAATTCCATTCAAACACAGGATTCTGTCTGGTCAGTGTCAACTTCTTCCTCATAATCCTAACAGCTCCTTCAAGCCAGGAAGAAGTTCATTTCTCCTGATAATGGGCAATAAATCCTTTTTCTCTGAAGGATTTGGGTGTCCTGTGGCTGCGAGTCCTTTCTTTAAAAAAAGTATCCTACATAGCACAGTTTCTATTTTGACATTTTTTATAACCTAAAACTATATCCACCACACTACTTAAGAGAATTAATACAGCATCACTTTCTAACACAACACATACAATATTCATTTTAACATTTGCGAAAAGCCAATGATAAAATACGCATTTTTTTCACAACATTTATACATTTACCCCAAAGCACGAGAGTGGGAAATCAGCTCAGCTTTGGTGCTGGAATGTTTCTCCCAGTTTGCAGAGCTGTAAATGCCTCTGCAGGATGGCACACTCTGCTCTGGTGTGGGAGCATCTCCACCTCGTTTCTGGGTTCTGTCTTTGATGGACCAAGCGATTATTTTTCAGCCAACGATCCAATTTACACGTAAAATAAAGTGCCCTCCAAAAACGCTGTGTTTTTTGAGCCGTGGTGAGGAGCAAAACCCATTCACAGGCACTCATTCAAGAGAGGTGTCACTGGCCTAACACATTCCCTTCTCCCGATCCCTCCCTTGTACTTCATTCTGTTATCTCTCTGTTAATAAATAAATAAATTCCCCGTTGGTGTAGGGCTGTGGGAGATGAAATAATTCATTTTTTCCCATGTCAGCAGCGCTGATGGAGCCTGGCAGCAGCTGAATCCTGGCTCGGGCTCCTGCTCTGTTTTCCTTATTAGCGTTTTGCTTGGCTGTCCCTGCCAAAGTCCCCTGGCCATCTCTGAACTCCGAGAATTGTTGCAAATATCGCAAGGTCCAAGTGTGAAATGAACTGCACGGAGCCCCCCGGGATGCTGTTAGCAGAAATTCCCAATAACCTCGGGTTCACAGCAAACACCAGGCACCTGCTCAGCGCCAAACACGCTCCTAAACTGACACCCAATTATCGCCGCATATTTTAGCATAATTTTTGCACCTTATCTAGGACCCACCATGAGCCTTGAAAGCCTGTTCATTAATTTAAAAGCAGTCCGCAGAAACCTAGACAAAAATGAGAATATGTTGGACGGGAGTACACAAGAATCGTGGAATTTTAAGAGAATTCCGGAAAGATTTCTCTTATGTGCTGCAATTCTGCTTTAGTTGGATGCGAATTGAGATAACAATTTGTAGAAGACAGGTGATTAATCTTAATAATTACCTCTAAGGTATCATAAGTATCTAAGAAAGATTTCCTTAAAACAAACAAACAAAACCAAAAAACTAAAAAACAAAACCAAACAAAAAACAAAAAAAAAACACCAAAAAACCCCAAAACAAAACCAAATAAACAAAAAAAAACCCCAAAAACCCCAAAAAATCCCCAAACAAAACAACCGTAATAAAATATAAACAAAGACTCCCAACCTCCCAAAATAAAGAAATTAAGTTGAAAAAAGAAAATAGTGCTCCAGAAACATTCCTTGTAGCCATGGAATACCTTAAGCATTTAAAAATTATAGTCAATGTTTTTCGACTGGGGACCTAAAACTTAATGCGTAAAATAATTTTAAAAGTATTACATGCTTTCAACCATTACTCACCTTGTAAATAAATTTGTTTTTTTCAACAGCCTGCTATAAAAATATAAGACAATTCTATTAATCCAGTGGCCCAGGAATGAATGCAGCCCTAAAAAGCAAAAAAACCCAACTCTTAATCATACATACAATATAGGGGCTGTGAAGGGAGGTGATTTCAAACTCAGCTGATTTTTCCAGCATTAATTCAGAGTTTCTATAATTCCTGCAGCTGATGCAAACTGTCTCTGCATCGTGGTTAATGATTCATGTCCTTTAACCCAGGTCCTCTCCCTGGATGTTGGGCCCCTTGTGCAGGATGGGGTATTTGGATTTTGTGTTCATCCAGACAAACTGAACTTCCCAGAAGCCCCAAAGTGACTCCTTCTATTCACACATTGCTGTGCCTGACCTTAAATCCTGCTCTTCACATCCTTCATGACTGGGACAAAGGATTCTTCCAAGGAATGAGCATTCCTGAGGATGGCACAGAGAAAATTCACCGTGGTTGAGTGAGGAATATTGAATTTTTGGTAGCTGAATTATTCCCTGCTCCACAGGGAAATCTGTGTCTGAAAAGAGCTTCCCCTGGTAGGGACTGCAGAGCTGAGCCCCCACACACCTTTATAAATGCTGAATAAATGGAAATACTCCATCTGGGGCTGCCTTGCTTCAAATGAAGCTTCTCAAGCAGGAAAGCCAGATAATGGAGCCAGGTAATTTGCCTCCAGCAGGCAAGTTAAACCACAAATAAATATTATTCTGTATTATGTCCCAAAGTATTATTGAAAATAATACCTGAGCTATTATTCAGAATGTTTTCTCCTGTTCCAGCAGGAAAATATACCTTTGTATTATCAATGCAAGAAGTGCTGGAACTGCATTAAATAAGTTTTTATGCCATCATAGCTGGGACAGATTTTAGTAGGGAACAGTTCTGGCTACCAAACATTGGGATGAGCAGGAAGAGTCTGTGCTGCTGTGGCCTTGGCTGTGTACAGAGAGCCAGGGATGGTTCAAGGACACAATTCCACCTTGGAAGAGCTGTAAGGGCTGCTTTGGAGTGCAGTCTGACAGCAATGTGCCAACAACTTGGAACCTCCAGGTAAACACACATTCAGTGATACTCATAAAGGGATTTTATTCTGATAGGCAGAGGAAAGATCTGGAAACACGAACCAGGAGACTGCACGTTTTTCCTGAGAACTTTCTTTTTAATTTTTATTCCTCTTGGACTTCCCCTTTTCCCCTAAAAGATTACTTTTTTTGAATAGTATATCATTTTTTATTATTTTAAATTTTAAATTTAATAAGAATTAAAATATTATAAATAATAATTTAGCTCCAATAATCCTTCCCTGCTTTCTTGTTGGCACTTCAGATCCACGTTCCCCCTCCACATCTGCAGTCAGGCAAGTCCCACTGACACCAACACCAGATTTTTAAGGGAAAAAATGTGTTCACTTAAGTGTTAATTGCCATTAGCTGCCATTGTTTGCCATGTTCAATAACTTGTATTATCTTCCCTGCCACGCTTGTTCTCTTACCTCTATTACTCATCCTCTGTTAACTTCTCTCTCCACCTCATTTCTGGGTTATGTCTTTGATGGACCAAGTGATTATTTTTCAGCCAATGATCCAATTTGCTCATAAAATAAAGTGTCCCCCCAAATGACTCACGTTTTCCTTCACTTCCAATAGCTTAATCTGTCACTTCTAAACCGTGTTTTCTAATGGAGCATCTCATTTTCTCCTTTCCTCTCCCTCCTTTGCAGCCACACCAGTTGCAGCCTAACAATGAAGGAGATGGATTGATTAAATGGATGAGTTCTGCATGAAACTGTTCCAACTGGAGAAACATTTAATGGTGGTTAAATATTACACACTTGTACACACTGCCTGAAAAATGAGCATGACTAACTCAGCAGTCAGAGCCCTTTGAAAATGCCTTTCTGGGCAGGATTGGGCACGTTTACTGACATCAATTTTGTCATGCCAGCTCTAATTAAGCCTGTCTAATTACTTCTCTTACAAGGCTTTCAGGTTGAGCATATAAATTCCTGGGGCCATTATCTGCTGTAGGTGCAGAAATGTCCTGTAGAATAGCAGGGAGGAGAGGCCTGGAGGGAAGGTTAACACTTTTCTTTAGAGAATATGACATACCTGGGGGAGCAGACAAGGTTTTGGACACACAGGTCCAAAATATGCTAAATATCAGTGAGGAATGAGTTCACCATGTGTCCAAAAGAATGCTCCTTTTTTTTTTTCTTTTTTTTTTTTTTTTCTTAACTCTCTCAGCTGGTCAGATAAAATAAGTAGAAAACTTTTCTGCCTCATATTTTTCGAAGTCTGAAACCACTGCTACATATAAAACATATCCAGCGAGAAAAAGCAGGTTTTAGATGAAGAAACTTCTCTTTTATTTGGTCTGTTTGCAGCAAGGGAGAAAGCAAATAAAGGAAATTAAATGGCTCCTACTCACACATCATGTTGCCCTGGGAAATCTGTAATTCTGGTCTGCAGAATGGAACAGATCCAGGAATAAATGTCACCCCAAAATTGTCATGAAGGGATGAAGAAAGGGAAAGGGAAAGGGAAAAGGAAAGGGAAAGGGAAAGGGAGAGGGAAAGGGAAAGGGAAAGGGAGAGGGAAAGGGAAAGGGAGAGGGAGAGGGAGAGGGAAAGGGAAAAGGGAAAGGGGAAAGGGGAAAGGGAAAGGGGAAAGGGAAAGGGAAAGGGAGAGGGAAAGGGAAAGGGAGAGGGAAAGGGAAAGGGAGAGGGAGAGGGAGAGGGAGAGGGAAAGGGAAAGGGAAAAGGGAAAGGGGAAAGGGAGAGGGAAAGGGAAAGGGAAAGGGAAAGGGAGAGGGAAAGGGAAAGGGAAAGGGAAAGGGAAAGGGAAAGGGAAAGGGAAAGGGAAAGGGAAAGGGAAAGGGAAAGGGAAAGGGGAAAGGGAAAGGGAAAGGGGAAAGGGAGAGGGAAAGGGAAAGGGGAAAGAAAAGGGAGAGGGAGAGGGAGAGGGAGAGGGAAAGGGAAAGGGAAAGGGAAAGGGAAAGGGAAAGGGAAAGGGGAAAGGGAAAGGGAAAGGGGAAAGGGAAAGGGAAAGGGAGGATTTTTTCCCACCCCACTGGGTATCTTACACTGTTTGATCCACAGGTAGGCTATGAGGGCACCTGAAATTCAGCTCTTGCTCAGCCTTGCCAAGAATAAGATCTTACAAAGAAAGAACAAAACAAAAACCAAACCCAGAACTGCCAGTGCTCGAGGTGACACAGGTGGCAGCAGCAGGGAGGAATCTGCCCTGACTGCAGGTACACAATGGCCATGAAAACACAGCATCAGCTTCCATCAGCCTACACAGGATTATACAGAATTATTCTCCATGAAATCCACCCTAAGGTGCAAGTGGTGTTGAGTTTGAGGTTTGAATTACAAGGAGCAGTTTCTTATCTTTCCCCTGCTGTTGCTCACAGAAATGCTGCCACCACAGCTCCCTGCACAGCTCACCAAGCCCTAGAATTTTGATTTCCATGTGTTTGACCAGTTGGAGAGGCCAACCAGGGCTGAAAGTACTTAAAGTAAGAAATACAGGGAGCAGGAAGCAGGGCCCCACATTAATACCACTTTGCAAGTTCATGTCCTACTTTAAATTGGGGGAAAAAGAAGCCATAAACTTATTCTCCTGAGTTCAATTGGGAACAAGGTTGGGCTGCAGGTAAAACTTAATTACCACATGGCTTTAAACAGTTATTGCTTGAAGGGCTGGTGCCAGAATCACAGTTAGTTCCTATTTTATACTATTAAAAAAAAAAAAAAAAAAGAAAAACCACCATCAGCTCCCAAAAAAAGCCAATAGCACAACTCCCCCTTTAAACCCCACACACAAAGGACTTGTTAACGTCTGTAAAGTGCACACATTTAATAGCAAAAGGCTTTTCTTGTACGCATTTACCATAATTTAGTCTGTGTCATTACTTGAATGTTGCCATTGTCGCTGTTTTACTGTGGCCTTGGCTTTTCTAATTTAAATACCTTTGTTGGAATTGAATTTGTTGGGGAAAAGCAGAATATTTGCAACACACACTGTATTCTGATCAAACTGATAGCAAAGCCAAAGCTTTCCAAGTTCCAATCATATTCAGCATTGCTGTGGTTTTGTTTTAAGTGCAGAAACATAATGAAATAATTCCATACCATAAAGCTTGATGAAAGTGGCAATTAAAAAGGAATAGATCTGATACATCCTGCTCTCCACATTACCACGCTCTGTAAAATGTAAATCACCAGCCCCAGCACTAAAGCTTCCCCTTCCCGTCCTGATTAGGCAAATATTGAAAACAATAATCATTTATCACTGAAGTGAGCCTTTACCATGGAGCAGAAATGGAATAGCCACTGTGGATATTCCGTTTTCCACAGCAGACTGGCTCCCACATTAGTGGCTATCAGCACATTCCATGTCACTCCATCATTGTCTTTCACTCAAATCCTACATTTGTGGGAGCAGATGGAAAGTTTGTTTAAATTAATTGAAAGCATGCTGTGCACAGCTTGTGGCACCAAGAACACACGAAGAAGAAAGGAAGATGCATCAATTTCCTTCCTAAGATACCTATAACTGTGAGAAGAGATCTCTGAAGAAATCATCAAGATATTATGCTGCCTTTTTTTTTTTCCCCCTTAAGCAAGCTACCCTGCTTTGATTTTTACAAGAGGAGGATGCAGCAAAATTGGTCATGTGAAAAATAAATCTCCCTGGGGTGATTCACAATAGAATGACCCAGAGAAACCTGGCACTGTTGGGATTGCCCACAGTTCTGGGCAGCACTGACAAGTCTGAAGGTTAATTACCTCTTTATCTGTTTTAGATAATGTTGCTTTCTTATATTTGGGTGCTCAGCTCTTCTTCTGTCATCACTGAGAAAATCCAGGGACCTTCTCTCTGCTCTGAACCAAGAGACAAAGATGCCACCAGTGCCAGCACCACCTGTGCTCCTCAAGCTGAGATTTCAGCTGAGCTCCTCTGCAGCTTCACAGCGACCAGCACGTGGCCATTCCTCAGCACGCCCACAGCTCCAAAACCACCTCATCAATAAATACATAAATAAATAGAATAAATCAGAGCCCCAAAACCACCCCATAAATAAACAGAACAGAATGAGTCAGTTCACTTTTACAGCTTTCTGACTGAGCTAGAGCAGAAAGGTTTATCATGTATTCATTTAGTCCCATTTCTTTTATAATATAATATATATTTTATATATATTGTTTGTATATTTTATAGTATGGTTTATATATTTTATAGAATTTTATATATATATATATTATATATATTATATATTTTTATATATATTATATATAAACTATATAAACTATATAATAAAAATATCCCAAGTGTTTGTTTCCCAGTCAGATGAAATGGGAGTTTGAGGGAAATGCTCCTAAGGTAGATGGCATCTGTTTGGTTTGTGTGCTCTGCTCTGCTAAAAACCGGCAGGAAAAAAGGTTTGGGTTTCCATCCATTGGCCCAGACCAAGGTGAGACCCCCTGGCCTGAGCAGGTGCTGTTCCATCTTGTAAAGCAGCTGCAAGTGCAGAAATCAGTGAGGAAAAGCAGGAAAAGCAGTCCTGGGATGCAGGGTGGGGAAAGGCAGGCAGGAACGTGCAGCACAAGCCCTGAGAGCGAGAGGGAGCAGATGCAGCTGAGCTTTAGGGGTGATGGAGAGAAAACAGCCCCACATCCCAGTGTCACTGGGTTATTTTATGGAAAGTCCCTTTGCCAGGATTTCTTCTCCTGGCAAGATGAGAAGCCTCAAAGAAAAATGAAAAACAATAATTATCTGATTTGCTTCTCCATCTTTTGCTCCTCTGGAATGTGATTGGAGAATTGTTTACTCAGCACGTGAATTGTTTTAACTTAATGACCAATCCTAGTCCAGCTGTGTTGGGACTCTGATCAGTCACAGGTTTCTATTGTTCATTCTTGTCTGGCCTGATGTCTCCTTTCTCTTTCTTTAGTATAGTTTTAGTATATCAATTTCATATAATATCATATCATATCATATCTATGACATAGAATATAGAGTACGTAATGAATATAATATAATATAATATAATATAATATAATATAATATAATATAATATAATATAATATAATATAATATAATATAATATAATATAATATAATATAATATAATATAATATAATATAATATAATATAATATAATATAATATATCAGCCTTCTGAGAACTTGGAGTCAATTCTCATCTCCCACCTCATCCTGGGGACCCTCACAACACCAGAACATTCCAGCAGGACTGGAAATTGGAACTGCTGCAAACAGGGAATGCACTGAAATTTGTTGGACTGAGAAAGGCCCAAGGACCCTGCATGGAAATGGGGAGAGAGCTGTCATTTCAGTCCATCTTGCTGAGTTTTCTCTGTTCTCAAATGTTCCAGTTTGCCTTCAGATAAAAGCTGACTTGTGAGGTTTAGTTCCTTTTGTTCACCTTGGTGCCTCTTCCTTCCTCTCTTTAGTGTCTCCACACGAGACTTTGCTTTTCTTCTCTGAAAAGGTCAAGAGGCAAGAAGAAGGTGGGAAAACATTTTTTACATTTGCTTTTTTTTAGTCTTGAACTCCTCCAAGGCTGATGGGGAACAAAACTAAACCGAGACCCTTCTGGGTTTAGAAAAGTAACAATTCCTCTGTAAAAACTCAAAGAAAAAAAAAAAATACATCCCACGTTTTTTTCCCAAATTAGTCAGGTTATTTTGTACTGAGGCAGTGATGCCCTCCCCAGTCTGAGTGTGAGTATTGAACCTGTGCAGCTGGGGCCTTATTGCTCCCGATCATTGATGTATTTTATCACCTCCACTCCTGGCAAATCAAACACAACTCCAGCAACTGCACATGAAGAAGATGAAATAATGCAACCCTTTCCCAATCCTACTGGTCTGACCTCATCTTGCATCTTTCCAGAGAGACTTCAGACCTTGCAGCTGAGCCAATCTTCCTTTATTTCAAGATCTGATGACATCACTTATATTTACTTGTGTTAAACATCCCCAAAATTATACTCTCAGAAGATTTTATAAAAATCTCGCAGCCTGTATTTTTCCCAGAGCTATCTTGATATCTCCTTGCTTTCCCCAAGTCTTTTATTTAAATTCTTTCCTTATTATTTTTATGCACTTCCAGCTTTGTCCTTTAAACCGTGGTGCCTGCAGAATTTTCACTTTATTTTTACACTGCACAGGTCCTTTATGGGCACCTAAGCCAGCATTTTCTTCTGGTTCTTCAACCTGTATCACAAGTTTTTCCTTTTCCTATTTAATTCATAGCAAAATCATGCTCCTTCCTGCATGCCAAACTCTTTGACTCATAAACAAGATGCAGCAGCAGAATAAAAGGGAAAATTTGGCTCAGAGTTCACAACTTCTCTTTGAGCACATGACAGGTGCGTTAGCTCCCATTAAGAAAGCCTCTCTGGAAATTCAGAGGGTTGCACAGGTAATCACTGTTTGATTAATAATTTACAACACCAACAGGACAGAAATGAAACTTGGGGAATGACAATCTCCAAGCAGCTGTGGGCCTGTCAAAAATGGTAATTTTTTACCCTTTTTCCTGTGCTCGGGCACTGCTTAACCCCATGCTGAGCTGCCTTTCTAGAACACAGCCCCTGCAACTCAGGGATAATTAGAGAGTCAGAAAGGAACCAGGAATGCTGCAGAATTAACTTCCCACCTCCTAGTGTCACTTGGAGATTAATTTACCTAAAAACTAATTACCTGACATACCACAAGCACAGAACCCCCAATGAAATTAAAGGGAAAAAAAAAAAAGAAAAAGAAAAAAAAAGAAATGTCAGAGCTTAACCAGAATTTTCCATCTCCAAGTCTACACACAAGGAAGATCAGTTCTTCTGAGAAGCCCCCAAAGTCTGTTTTTACTGAGGAGCAAATGGAACCGTGGGACAGCAGGAATGGAACCCCCCAGCCCTTTCCCTGACACCTGCCAGGAAAGGAAACATCAATGCAAGAAATTTCCTTCTGAAGACAAAGGTAAAATCTGCCCTCAGCGGGGCAGGGTTTAGGCAGCTGTGGAGCTGCCCTTGCACTGGGGCTCCACGTCGAGCCCTCTCACTGAGTTTGACACTTAATGCCAGACTTGGAGTTTCCAGAGCAGGGCTCTGGGGATGGTGCCTTGGGAAGGCTGAGCTGGAGCAGAGGCTGGACAGAGCTAAAGAATAAAGCAGGGATTTATTAAAAGGATCTCCTCAATGGATCCACCTTGGGCAGCACAAGAGCCCAGCCAGGGCTGCACCCAAGGTGAACCAAAATGGGCACAAAATGAACCCAAGGTGAACCAAAATGGTCCCAAAATGAACCCAAGATGAACCAAAATGATCCCAAAATGAACCCAAGATGAACCCAAATGGTCCCAAAATGAACCCAAGATGAACCAAAATGATCCCAAAATGAACCCAAGATGAACCAAAATGGTCCCAAAACAAACCCAAGGTGAACCCAAATGGTCCCAAAACGAACCCAAGATGAACCCAGATGGTCCCAAAATGAACCAAAATGGTCCCAAAATGCCCGAGCGCTCCCGGGGTCTCTCCCTGGGATCAGTTCTGCTCCATTTGCATCTTGCAGTTCATTGTCCCATTCCAGCTTTAGCCCCTGCAGTCCCATCCTTGTTTTTCTCTCTCAGCCCACGGTGTTTGTGCTCCTGGGCTGAGATTTGGATCATTTGTCCTTGGTGCCCAGCTGGAGCAGGAATTGTTTTGTGTCCCTGCTCTGTGCACAGAGTTCAGCATCCCCTGATGTGAACCCAGACCCACACACTGAAGCAGCACAGAATGTGAAAATAGAAAAGCCCAAACCTGAGGCATCAGGGTAAAAAGGCTCCTCAGGTGTCTCCCAAAGGGTTCCCTCACTCCTGTGCCAGGCTGGCCCCAAAGTTAATCTCAGCTCACTGCCCCACTCCGTGCTTCTTCTTGTGCCATCTCTGCACAGCTCTCATGGGATGTCGGAATCTGAAATGTAGGGAACTCTTAGAACTTTGGGCTTGTAAGTTAAAGCCTAGAATTAAGCAGAGGATTTGATTTGAGACTTCAGAAAAGGCTTCTAAACTTTGGTGCTAGAAGCAAGAATGTAGATTTATAGTTTAAAGCAGAGACATGTTAAGCTAAGTAGAAGAAAGTTTAGAGTTTTAGAGTACAGTACTGTAAGTTTATATGTCAAAACATGATTAGCTAAGAAAGGTTACACTGTAGCATGAGTTTATAAGACAAAATAGTGAAAGATTAAGTCAAAAATATAAGTATCCTTGTTAGCAGTGTTTTATTAGTCAATAAATCCTTAAAAGGTCTTGTAACTAGAAACCTTGGGATCTTCTGAACTATTCAGTGAATATGTGAGCTGAACTCACCCTTCCTGCTTATGTAGAAGATAAAAAAAAAATAAACCACATTATCTCAAATAATTCAGAGGTCCCATCTCAAATTCTTTCAGAATTCCTCACAATGGAAAAACATCCTCGTTGTTAAGCATTTATGCACTTTTATAAACTCATACTGTTCAAAAGGTAACAGCTTTAATCTGTTTGATTTCTAGAAAACTTCAAGGCAAAATTCTCCATTCCGTCTCTCTGCCTTTGAAACTGGAGATGCCCAACAAAAAAAAAAAAAAAAAAAAAAAAAAAAAAAAAAAACCAAAAAAAAACCCCGAAAAAACCCAAACAAACAAAAAAAAAACAACTGCTTGAAATCATTAGTTTGTGTCCCCATGTGCTCAGAACCTGCCACTGGTTTGTTCTTGGAGGGTTCCAAGCTGCGAGGCACACGCTGCTTTTGCTCCTCTCTGTGTCATATGATGCAACTTGAATTCCATTCTAAACCCCAGCCATGTTTCTTGGGGTGCAGAAGCAGTATTTCCTGCATTCAATTCCAGTTTCTTTATGGGATAGTTGTTATGCATGGCTGATTAACAGGCCCCAAGCTATACTCAACCTGCTACCCACAGTAAATTGTTCTTTCTGTTGCTGCTGTCATCTCCTTTAAAATATCAAGCTGTTTTATAATTAAAGAGTCCCTTGAAGGTCTTGTTTCACTAAACAATCATTCCATCCACCGTGTGAAGTCCTTGTGCTAATAAACAATTAAACACCTCATATCATTTCTCTTGTCTCAAGAATCAACCTTTTATGGAGGACCCACTGAGGCAAAACCCAAGATGTGATGCTCAAAAATGAAATTTCAGCATGTGCTGCATGGCTCAGGACTAGATCTGCTCCTAATCTGCACATGGGGTGGGTTATAGAGGATTAATCGCTCACAGGAGTGTTCAGAAGCTTTCACATGTCACCCAGAAGATGGCTGAAGAGTTACTTATCTCCAGCAGCTCTATCCTTAATTACCTTGCTCGCTGATAATTCCAAATTTGGGATTCAATGCACAGTGAAAATCTCCTGTTTTAATTACAGATTGTAACTTTGTTATACAATGTGTTTTCTATGATAAACGGCTTTTCTTTGAACACTATTTTGGATATTTTGAGGAAAAGGCAAAAGCTTTAAAAGTTTTACTCTATCAGAAAGTTTTTTCCAGAATTTTAACATTGCAGAACACAATTCAGGGATGCTGGGGCTTATGCAGGAGTGTACATATATTTTTTCAGTCCCTCATAACACTGACTATAATTTCATTGTTCTGGGCAAAAAAAAAAAAAAGAGTAATTAATGTGGTCTTTTTAATTTTCAATGCAATTTAATTAAATTGTTCCTTTTAAAGTGATAAAAGATAACCAAATTAGGAAATTGGATCAATTTATGGTCTTACATCACCTATGAAGCAGGTTTTTAATCACTGTTTTAATGAGTTACACTTCGGCAGCAAGTTTAAATTTGTAAATATTTGATCATAACAGCTCCTGGCTCTGGGTGTGTTTGTGCACCAGGATGTCTTATTTTTCTTTTCAGGTGCTGCTTCCAGTACAATTTTAGATAGATTCCCCAGCTGATAGAGGATGTCATCATTTTTCTGAAACACTGGAGGTACAGCAATCTGTGCTAGATATGAATTTGCCCCAAAGACATCAGTTTTTCACATTTAAGAGCTTTCTCTAAGACAAAATAGATCAGACACTGCAATCACCACATCAGTATTTTCTCAAATTACTCTGGATGCTCACCTGCCTTCACCTCTAAATGCCACACAGCCCCAGTTTCCCACTGGTGAGTCCATTCTGCTGATGGAATTCCCCGTTAGAAATTCCTGCCCTTTCTCCATTTTCACTCGCTCCCACATTAAGTCATCTACAAATCCGTGGCCTGCTTCACTACAAACACACACACGACAAACTGCTGAATTGCAGGGGCCTTTGCTGTCCAGAAACAGCAAAGAAATAAAGAAATAGAGCCGTGCTTAAAATACCCACTATTAAAAATATCCTTCAAGGACCACAAGTGAACCTTTCATCACCTGATGAAAAATGATTTTTCTTGTTTCATTCTCTGCTTTTTCCAGTGGCTGTTGGCTTTTCAGCATCCTTCAGTTTGCTGTGGTTGGGTTGAAACTGCTCATTCCACTTCTGGAATTGCCTTGTGGCAATGCCTGTGGAGCATCCTGCTTCCTGCTGGGGGATCCACAACCTCCGAGGGTCCTGCCACCCCTGGCTCAAACCCTCACACAGCAAAAGTGTTCTCACAAACAGCCTGGGGGCCTTTTGCAGCATCTTTGGGATGGGAATTCACCTGCCCAAACCCCAGGATGATGTTGCTCAATGACCCAGGTGTGCTCAGAGGCAGCCCTGGAACAGGACACCCCATCTCTAATTACTCCTCCCCCTGCTCCAAATTCTGGTCGCTTTATTCTCCCCTCATTTCCACCTCTTTGCAACAGACATAGCAATAAATTTGCACCTCATTTCCTTAAAAGCTTGCCCACTCACTTTTCTGGCATTTTATGTTATAGATAACTCTACTACCAACTCCTGTTTTTTCCATAAACTCCCTAATCAACAGGAGCACCTGAAAGCACTTGCAGTACTTTGCTAGGCCCATCTCTGCTCAGCTGGTACATATTTTAGCATGCTAAACACATCCAACAGGATAATGGAGTTTTGTTTCTTCCCTCCCAGGAGTTGCATAACAATATTCCTGCACTCAGCAATGACACCCAGCTCTCACTGCATTTCTGTGCAATGGCAAAGTTTCAGCTTTCTTCTTCTTTTTTTTTTTTTTTTAATTCAGATCACATTACACTTTTTATCCATTTTCTGTCTCCACCCAGGAGACACTAGAGCACTTCTCCCAAAGGTAAAGGGTTCTTCCAGCTACATGAAAACCCCATTATTCAATGCCAGACCTCGTTCCTTCAGGTCTTTTTGTCTTCATGATCACAAACTTTTCATCCATATCTGCACCCACGGTGTGAGATTCTGTCATTAATCCTTTCCCTTCCCCTTTCTGGTTCTCAGGACGGTTCCCTGCCTTGTTTTTGGCCAGAGGAGTTTGGCAGAATGTCCAAAGCAGGGCAGGCCATGGATCAGCAGTTCAGCAAGGAAGCAGAGCCAGCAATGCAGGACAGGTGACAGAAGTACACAGAGGTGGGGACAGCTCAGGAGATTTGGATGGAAATCTCCTTCTGGGAGCCAGGAAGGAGAAGGAACCCAAAGCAAACCCTGGCAGAGCTCCCAGCCCTGCATGGCTGAGCAGGCAGAGCAAGCATGGGTTGGAGACGTCCTCTGAGCCAGCTCCCAGCCCTCTGTCTGCCCTTTCCACCTCTGCATTTTCTCCTTCACAGCCTTTCCTGCTGTCTCTAGAGAGGAGCAGTCCATGGCACAAACTCCAGCACGAACCCCACGGGTGCTGCTGTCTGAGCCTGTGCCCTGTGCCCTGCACCCAGCTCTGCCTGGTGCCTTCCCCCAAAAATCTCCTTTCCAAACACACAGAACCCTTGGTATGACATTTCTCCTCCCTGTGCTCAGCTCAGATCATCCATCTTTCCCAAAAACCCACCCTAACCCCTCCTGATCCTCCAGTGGGCTCAGCCCTGCCAGCACAAAAGGGCACGTCCTGAGCATGGTGAAAATGCCTGTGCAGATGTGGCAGAAGCATCCTGCAAACCCAGCAGCAGAGCAGCCAGCCCAGGTCTCCAAAGTTGAGGTTCTCTGCTTAGAAAATATGTGAGGCAGATTCCAGAAGGAGATCTGTGAGTATGTTCCTTTATGCTGCTTCCAGAAAAGTCATGTGTGATGTCATGAAGGAGGAAAACAAGCACCTGACATCATTAAATTAACCCCATTCCAATACATCCTTAAATTAACCCCATCATTAAATTAACCCCATTCCAATACATCATTCAATTAACCCCATCATTAAATTAACCCATTCCAATAAAAATCAGTAGGAGCCCACAGGTCTCCAAAGCTGAGATTCTCTGGTTAGAAAATATGTGAGGCACATTTCAGAAGGAGATCTGTATGTTCCTTTATGCTGCTTCCAGAAAAGTCATGTGTGATGTCATGAAGAAGGAAAACAAGCGCCTGATGTCATTAAATTAACCCCATTCCAATACATCATTCAATTAACCCCATCATTAAATTAACCCCACTCCAATACATCATTAAATGAACCCCATTCCAATACATCATTCAATTAACCCCATCCCAATACATCATTAAATTAACCCCGTCATTAAATTAACCCCATTCCAATACATCATTAAATTAACCCCATTCCAATGCATCATTAAATTAACCCCATTATTTTTCCAATAAAAATCAGTAGGAGCCCACAGATCTCCCAAACTGAGATCCTCTGCTTAGAAGATAATTGAGGCATATTTCAAAAGGAGATCTGTGAGCATGTTCCTTTACTTCCAGAAAAGTCATGTGTGATGTCACAAAGGAAAAAAACAGAAACACCTGACATCATTAAATTAACCCCATTCCAGTAAAAATCAGTAGGAGCCCACAGGTCTCCAAAGCTGAGATTCTCTGGAATCTTCTCTGGAATCTTCTCTTGGAAGATATGTGAGGCAGATTTCAGAAGGAGATCTGTATATTCCTTTATGCTGCTTCCAGAAAAGTCATGTGTGATGTCACAAAGGAGGAAAACAAGCGCCTGACATCATTAAATTAACCCCATTCCAATAAAAATCACCAGGAGCCTACAGATGAGGGAGTGAGTTGGTGATTTTTTAACATTCCTCTCCTCTTTCAAAATCCATCTGAAAATTGATTTTTTTTTTTTTATTTTAGTTGGGATTTTTGAAGGTGTACAGCAGGTACAGAAGGTGTATATTCCCTGTAAACTACAGTGGAAAAGTGCCCTTCAACAGCTAAATGCTGTAAGTGAAAGAAAGGAGTGAGGAAAAGATTTTAGAATTCTTAACAACTGTTGAAGAACAAAAATAAAAGCTGCCATGTTTTAGAAGAATGAGTCCATCTACTGCCCATCCATGAAACACCAGCTATTTACTTCACCTTGTCTAGAACATGAGTCACCAAACTGAAAAAAAAAAAAAACATAAAAACCAAATCAAAATCCATCCAAATGAGCAGTTTGGTGTTCTTAGTGTAAGAACAAAGCAGAATTTCAGCGGTGAACTCTCAAGAACTGTTTGGATTCCAAATACAGCAGGCACAGACCAGTTTTCCTTTGGAGCACAGAGAGCCAAATGAGTTATCACAGACAGAAAAATCACATCAGACACGAGGAGTTCTGCCCCCAGTTTTGCTCTCCTGGCTGATGCTGAGCGTGTTGGCAGAAATCTTCCACCCAGAATATCAGAGGAGATTTGTAAGAACATCCTGCCAGGGAAGGGCTGGACCAGCTGTCCAGGGCTGAGCTCTCATGAATTTTTCTTTCAGGGACCAAATGACAATTCAGGACCTCTGGGACCTCGTGTGCCTTGAGCTACAGCCAGGATTTCAAGTAAAAGCCATTTCTACCTAGACTGGAGGCTTAGAACCATCACTGGCAACCATCAATTCTGCTGAGTGAGGACTGTAGATACATATTTATTTGTTTATAAAATACACATATATACTGGCATATGCACAGGGCTTTGATGGCCTGGCAGAGGGAAATCCCAAAGGCAGTATTTTTTAGCAGCCTAATGCTGTAAAATTTCCTTTTTTTTGTTCAAGACAGAAAAAAAAATGGGGGAGGAGAAACAGCAAGATCTTAAGCTAAACAATACCTAAAAACATACCAGTGATTTAAATCAAGAGATCCACTTCTTGCTACTCTGTGACACTTCAGGTCTTTTATTTTTCTTTTCTTTCTCACCCCTCCCTTTATTTTTCACCTTTGCTCTCAATTTCTTTGTCCTCTTTAATTACAATCCTCCTAAACCTGGACATCTCTCTCTCTCTCCTGCTCCAGTCATTCCTTGAACACTGACTAGGAGAAGAGAGCAAGGAGTTTCTCCTGGCTGCTCTCAAATGCTGATTTCAGGGAATGCTGAATCAACCACAGCCACAGCAGAGCCAGGAGGGGATGATCAGCTCAGCTCTCAGGAGAAACCTGGCTTGCAAAAAAAACCACAGGGGAGGCCCCACAAGAGTGAGAAGGGCAAATATCACACCCAACCCCACAGAGAGGTGGGAAGGAAGACACAGCCAGCTGGGGATGAGCTAATCTATCTTCAGTGCCCAGAAAAATTCTGGAAGAAAATATAAAATATTAGAGAACGAATGCGTCAGCGGCAGGGGAATAAATAACTGACAAGGAATGGTGATATTTTTCAGGAATCCATCATGTCAAAATTGTCTGGTTTCCATCTCTGGCAAGGTACCTTGAGCAGGAGATGCCATACATTTGAAATTCGGGAGGACTAAGTGAGATTAATAATTCCTGCTCAGCAGCAAATGCTCAAAGCTGTCTCTGAAGGATTGATGCTGCAGGGGCTGCTTGAGGTGCCCCAGTATGTGGCACCCTGTGACAGCCAGGTGCCAGCTCCCCTGGGGGAATTTTAAAAGCTTAATAATAATAATAAAAAGGTTATAAAAATAGTAATATAATTACTATTAATTTGGTAATGCAATGGTTATAAAAATAGTAATATAATTACTATTAATTTAGTAATAAAATGGTTATAAAAATAGTAATATAATTACCAGGTGCCCAGAGCAGAGCTGCTCAGGGAATTCCAGAATGGTTTGGGTTGAAGGGACCTTAAAGCCCACCCAGTGCCACCCCAGCCATGGCAGGGACACCTCCCACTGTCCCAGGGTGCTCCAAACCCCATCCAGCCTGGCCTTGGGCACTGCCAGGGCTTGTCTGGGCACAAACTGTAAAAATGATGCAAAATCAGCCGGTAAATAAATAATTCTGGGGAATAAAGGGTGATCCATTGAACTAGTAAAACAGATAAATACTCCAAAGTTTATCAAATTTGTTAAATTTTATCAATTTGTTAAAATGACAAACATTAATTAAGCTTCATTTTGGAAGGAAAATTCAAACAGGCAAGTACAGCAGGAGCAGGAGTTGAGCAGGACAGGAGACATTCTGGAAAGGAAAAGAGAAGGGGCTACACAAAACCAATTCATCTTGTGGTGTAATTTACAGTCCTCAGCTCAAAGCTCTGACAGGATCTGACATCTTTTAATTATGGATCATTTACTGATGAAAAAGTAATGGGTGGCTCCCAGTATGCAATCAAAGCTGAACAGCAATTCTGAGAATCTGGAGTTTTGGACTTTCTTTTCTGCAGGAGTAACACTGGGAATTTGTATTATCCCACCTTATCCCTCAGCTGCTCCTATTTAATGAAACATTCCCTGTCATCTCAGGAAAAGGGGTTTTCCCTCTTGCAATAATTGAAAAGTCTGTGAGAGAGGCTTTGGGGAAATTGCTTCAAAATTAACAAATAGATTAATGAGTTTGCTTAGTTAGGTGAACCACGTTGAATATTATCCCATAATAATTATCCCATTTCAGTGCTCTATCCAGAGGTTTCCAGAGCTCTTTCCTTAGATGATAAATCCCTTGAGGCAGGACCCAGCTCATGATCCTTTGTCACTCTGTCAATCCCTGTCCATTGGCACCTTAAGCTGCTACTCCAATAAAAACAAGAATAATTTTTCTACCAAAAAGCTCTCACCCATTAAAGAGAAGAGCTGACCCAGCACCACCCTGATGGAACCAAAGGAGGCATTTTTGTGACCACCTTATTTCCATAATTCTCCCAGATTAAGCTCAGTGCTGCCATATTTAATTCCCAGGAGCTAAAACCCCAAATATTGCCGCCATTGTAACAAAACAAATCCCTCCACCAGCCTCCCTAAAGCTCCTCCAGCTGCTCCCAAAGTTAAGCTGAGCACAGCTGTGGCGCTGGGAGGAGTTTGACCCAAAGCAGGCTGTGGTGCCAGCAGATTTCTGCATTTATCTCCAAGGTTTATAAGTTTTTATTCCCCACAAAAGCATAACTTAATGTGCCTCTGCCATGCTTTTCACTTAACTTCTACTGAGATAGCTCAGAGTGTATCTAAAATGTTACATAATCACCTCTAAGTTGTGATTCTATCTCCCCACTTCCCCTTGGCATTTAGCAAATGGCATCTTTGTTCATGTAAGTCACGTTCTTCCCAGCCACGGAGCCTTTTCACAAAAAAAATCAAATTAATCTTATATAAAAATCAGATTCTTACTATGAATATGCCCAATTTCATTGAATTTTTTTTATTGCTTTCTGCTCACGGGGCAAGGCAGTGAAATATAACTGAAATGTCAAATGAAATGTATGGCAAAGAGATTAGGAGGAAACTTTTAGCATTTGTTACAGATTAATATGTTAATTACGGCTTGTATTGTGGAGAAAGATTAAGTATCACCAAAGTAAATTTATTTTTAACCAGCTTTATTCCTCACACTTCATAAATTAACCAGCAGAATACATAATGGGGAAGGATTCCAGCGCTGAGATTGCTGGAAATTATGCAAAACTCCAAAGCATTCAGGGTTGCAATGCAGATAATGTCTGTGCTTTAAAATAAGCACTTCATCAAAGGGAATTAAGCCTCCTCCAGCACACCTCATTTCCCAGGCTGCTTTTAGGGATCTCCAACTTTGCCACAATGGCAATGCCAAAAACTGATCAATATTTTAAGCTCTAGTTTTGGCTTGTGTTGCATTAAGGGTGTTAGTCTAAGCCTAACAATGCAAACACCCACCTGACATTAAAAATTTGCTGAGAGAAGCAGCTACACCTGTAAAATTAATGAAAAACTACGAGGGGATGCAGCCCTGAGCCCTAGAACAGCACAGGCCAGGAGATGCTGGTGCTGCATCAGCTCCTCGTTCATTCCTGGGGTTGTTCTTATCCCCAAAAGCAGAATCCAAAACAACGCCCACAATGAAGAGGTTTGGGGGTTTTGCCATGGATTTCAGAAGAAGAAGGGGTTTGAGCCATATCCAGATTCTCTGGACTCAATGGGTGCTAAACCAACATGAATTTTTCCTTTGGTTTGAGCGGATTTGGAGATTGGCTCACACAGACCATGGGGTGGGACCCAAAGCCTGATCCTCCCCAAAAGCACAGATTTTTGTATCTCCTATAAATTATCTGCTGCACCATCAATACCAGCCCTCGTGCTCAGGATAAACCAGAAATGGGAAATACAACACTGTGGGATTTATAGAGCAGCCAATGCAATTTACATTAAAACTCACATTTGGATGGTATTTGGTTAACTCCTGTTCTGGGCAAATTTCTGAATATTTTGACACTTTGAGTATAACAAATAATTTCCCCGTGTTAAAAAGTATTATTTTGATAACAAGAAAAAGGAAATGCTCTGCTAAATCACAGGTCCATCTGTCAAGAATAATCCTAACAAAATAACAGCAAATTTCAAACTCATTAATCCTGTAGCTGGTAATTACTCCAGTAAAGAATGATGTTCCTATCTTTTTGAGGATTTAGAAGTGTATTTGTAGCATTTTTTTTTAGAAAGTACCTCATTAGATTCTGGTAAAATATTAATTTTACTTTATTTTGGGGACAAACCTGTAATCTATCTTACAGGTGTGATGTCTGGAAGTGCACCAAGGTGGTGAGACCAAACAGGAATAGCATCTCCCTGCTAATGGGGATCTGCCTCCCAGCAGAGCAGCCAAAATCCTGAGTTCTGAGTTCCTCATCGACCCCTTTTCCTCAGTGAGGCCTCCCCTGTGTGCAGGGGGATAGATCCTGCTGTTAATTGTGTTAATTGTGTTTGCTGGATCCCTGGACTGAGTCAGGAGCCCTTTTGCTCCTGGTGCTCTTTCAGCACATTCAACAACCCCTCACAAATTCTGACAGAACAGAGACGTCTTTCCCCGTTTACAAAATAAAGAGAACAGGAAGCCCATGGAAAGTTCTGCCTGCCCTTGGACACTGGTGAGCAATGCAGAAAAAGGGAGATTTTGTGGATTACGTTAAAAGAGAGACTTTGTGGATAACGTTCTTGTAATCACAATTCAAGACGTGCAATCACAACTCATTAAAGCATTGCCAGACCATCACGAAGGGAGAGGGGATGTCTGATTCAGCAGCCACCACATTGACAAGAAAAAGCCTCAAAAGCCTCAAAAAGCCTTGGGTTCAGGCTGGCAGCAGTCCTGCCAATGACCCTCCCTTTGCTGCATCGTGTCCTAATTGCTTTTCTTCTCTGGAATGACCCATTTGGAGCCTTCTGCTCCCAGAAATGATCTCCGTCCTCCCTGCAAGGCTGACAATCAAATCTGCTCCTGGCTGCTAAAGCTGCAGCCCCTGGAGCCTCAGGCTGCTGAATGACTCTGAACAGATCTGGAAAAGCACTAAGGATCCGTCCCCTTGGCTTATTGCAGGATATCAGGGCTTGTTCATTCTCAAAGTCCATAAACCTAATGTTTCCCTCTACTGTGCCTGCAGGAATTGAGACTTATGCTGGTCATTCTCATGGCTGCCCTTTCATAAAGGGTGAGGAGAAAATCCAGAAAATCTCTGTGGAGTGTAGGTGAAGCCAGGCAGGTTGCGAAAAACTTGGGCTGACAAATGCAGCTGGAAGAGAGACTGTTATATTTTCATTAAAACTTATTTTCAGCTTTCATTTCCAGCTCAGCCTTGTGTTTAAGGAGCCCCTCACCAACTCTTCCTTCCATGGAAAAGCAAACAAAACTCACAAACAACTTCCATAAGTTCTTCACACCCTCATAGATTTTACTGTTATATTTTCATTAAAACTCATTTTCAGCTTTCATTTCCAGCTCAGCCTTGTGTTTAAGGAGCCCCTCACCAACTCTTCCTTCCATGGAAAAGCAAACAAAACTCACAAACAACTTCCATAGCTTCTTCACACCCTCATAGATTTTTAATTGAAATGCAACTCCCACAACACCTCATTAGTTCATTGAGTGCTGTATTAGGTTAATTTACTGAAGGGCTGGGGGTTTTTTGCACCTGCCTCACACATTTACCCCATTAAGCATGTGCAGAATATCAGGTAACTGCTCAATTAAACTAAACGATTGTTCTAATTGAATATTTCATTAGAGTAAAAAGCTCCTTGGTATGTATTAGCAAACATGTGCCTCACTGAAACATGTTTCAGATTAAACTCATGATAAACTCATGATAAAACAATCACATGTCTCAGATTAAACTTGGACACTTCAACCTGCACGTGTCAGTGGGAAAAACTCCAAACAGCTCCAATTACCTCTGGATAAACTTTTAAATTTAAGATCACTGGATTCAAATTAATTTGGGGTTTTTTTGCCTGATTTCCTGTAGCCAAACCTCTACAGATGCAACCAAAATTCAAAGTCGAACTCGTCGAAACTCAAGAGTTTTGCTCTGTGTCATTTCTCGGGTTTTTGCTTGAAACTCAGCCGCACTTTGTAGAGTTTAATGAGAATTCTGGTTGAAAGGCAGACTCAGGCTGGCTCACACATTACATGCTCCAGCTGGAATACCTCAGAACATGCTACTCTTGGTGACAAGGGACGCTCATTTTCCTGCAGAAAAGTGGGCAAGTTGTAGGTAGTACAGTTTAAATTGTGCTGGATTTTTGTAATTCTCTGATGGTTCCATTCTGCCATCCTCGTGCACTCCGAACAGAGGCTTAATTTGAATTTAGCCAAGTGATTCAATGGGGAAGCATTTACAAGGGAAATATTATTTAATGCAGTGTCACAGCAAGATCAGGAGGCCTCACCATCTGCAGCTCCTGTGAAAAGTGCATATTATATGGCTCTACACAGATATTTACTATATGTATTATTTTATATTGATTAGTAGTGCTGTTTTAACAGTTTAATAGTATGGTAAACGTAGTTTTGTAGTTAAAATGTAACATTTGTAGTTAAAATAGAAACTGTGGACCTGGGATATTTTTTAAAGGAAGGAATGAGATACTCACACCAGATAGCAGCCACAGGACACCTGAATCTTTCAGAGAAAGAGAATTTGTTGCTCCATTAGCAGGAGAAATGAACTTCTTCCTGCCTCGCTCAGCCCTGTAGATGCTGTCAAATTCAGAGGAAGAAGCTGACACTGCCCAGACAGAATCCTGTGTTTGAATGGAATTTATGCATCAGGTATGAGGTGTATGACTATGCAACAGGTTGTTGTTTTTAAGGGTTAATCTTCTGTTAATGTGGGACCTTTTTCGGGCTTATTTTGCCCAGAAAAAGGGACCCAGACTGTCCATAACTCTTTGTTTCTATTGTCTCATATTGTCCTAATGCAAATCGTCCAAATTTTCATTACTCTAATTGTATTACTATTTTTATAACCATTTCATTGCTATTAAACTTTTGAAATTCCAAAAATAAGCGATTGGTGTTTTTCACAGCTCCCAAGCTGTGTATATATGTATAAATATATATAAATACATATTGATATATATGTAAATCTTTGCTGTACCCTCCTGCACCAAACCTGCCTGGCTCTCAGGTGGAGCAGGGGAGAATTCATAGATATTGATATATATTGATATATATTGATGTATATTGATGTATATTGATGTATATTGATATATATTGATGTATATTGATGTATATTGATATATATGGAAATCTTTGCTGTACCCTCCTGCACCGAACCTGCCTGGCTCTCAGGTGGAGCAGGGGAGAATTCATAGATATTGATATATATTGATATATTGATATATATTGATATATATAAAAATGTAAATATATATCAATATTGATATATATGTAAATCTTTGCTGTACCCTCCTGCACTGAACCTGCCTGGCTCTCAGGTGGAGCAGGGGAGAATTCATATATATTGATATATATTGATATATTGATATATATTGATATATATATAAATGTAAATATATATCAATATTGATATATATTGATATATATGTAAATCTTTCCTGTACCCTCCTGCACCGAACCTGCCTGGCTCTCAGCTGGAGCAGGGGAGAATCCGTATATATTGATATATATTGATATATTGATATATATTGATATATATATAAATGTAAATATATATCAATATTGATATATATATATTGATATATATGAAAATCTTTGCTGTACCCTCCTGCACAGAACCTTCCTGGCTCTCAGCTGGAGCAGGGGAGAATTCACCAGTGTGCAGCTGCCACAGGCCCTGGTGCAGAGCTCTGTCCCTCTGTTTGCTCTCCCTCTGTGCTCCCAGTATCTGGACTGTCTGTAACCCTTTGTTTTTATGGTCTCATATTGTCCTAATCCCAACTCTCCAAATTTTCTATTACTCTACTTATATTGCTATTCTTATAACCATTTTATTACCATTAAACTTTTAAAATTCCAAAACTGAGCGACTGGCGTTTTTCACAGCTCCCAAGCTGTGTATATATATAAATATATATTGATATATTTCTTGGTATTGATATGTATTGATATATATATATGTAAATATTGATATATATTGATATGTAAATATATATCAATATTGATATAGATTGATATATATTGATGTATATGTAAATCTTTCCTGTACCCTCCTGCACCAAACCTGCCTGGCTCTCAGGTGGAGCAGGGGAGAATTCATATATATTGATATATATTGATATATATTGATATGTATTGATATGTATTGATATGTATTGATATGTATTGATATATATTGATATATATTGATATGTAAATATATATCAATATTGATATATATTGATATATATGTAAATCTTTCCTGTACCCTCCTGCACCAAACCTGCCTGGCTCTCAGGTGGAGCAGGGGAGAATTCATATATATTGATATATATTGATATGTATTGATATGTATTGATATATATTGATATATATTGATATATATTGGTATATATTGATATGTAAATATATATCAATATTGATATATATTGATATATATGTAAATCTTTACTGTACCCTCCTGCACCGAACCTGCCTGGCTCTCAGGTGGAGCAGGGGAGAATCCGTATATATTGATATATATTGATATATTGATATATATTGATATATATTGATGTATATATAAATGTAAATATATATCAATATTGATATATATTGATATATATGTAAATCTTTGCTGTACCCTCCTGCACCGAACCTGCCTGGCTCTCAGGTGGAGCAGGGGAGAATCCGTATATATTGATATATATTGATATATTGATATATATTGATATATATATAAATGTAAATATATATCAATATTGATATACATTGATATATATGAAAATCTTTACTGTACCCTCCTGCACAGAACCTGCCTGGCTCTCAGGTGGAGCAGGGGAGAATTCACCAGTGTGCAGCTGCCACAGGCCCTGGTGCAGAGCTCTCTGTCCCTCTGTTTGCTCTCCCTCTGTGCTCCCAGTATCTGGACTGTCTGTAACCCTTTGTTTTTATGGTCTCATATTGTCCTAATCCCAACTCTCCAAATTTTCTATTACTCTAATTATATTGCTATTCTTATAACCATTTTATTACCATTAAACTTTTAAAATTCCAAAACTGAGCGACTGGCGTTTTTCACAGCTCCCAAGCTGTGTATATATATAAATATATATTGATATATTTCTTGGTATTGATATGTATTGATATATATATGTAAATATTGATATATATTGATATATATTGATATATATTGATATGTAAATATATATCAATATTGATATAGATTGATATATATTGATGTATATGTAAATCTTTCCTGTACCCTCCTGCACCAAACCTGCCTGGCTCTCAGGTGGAGCAGGGGAGAATTCATATATATTGATATATATTGATATGTATTGATATGTATTGATATGTATTGATATGTATTGATATATATTGATATATATTGGTATATATTGATATGTAAATATATATCAATATTGATATATATTGATATATATGTAAATCTTTACTGTACCCTCCTGCACCGAACCTGCCTGGCTCTCAGGTGGAGCAGGGGAGAATCCGTATATATTGATATATATTGATATATTGATATATATTGATATATATATAAATGTAAATATATATCAATATTGATATATATTGATATATATGAAAATCTTTGCTGTACCCTCCTGCACTGAACCTGCCTGGCTCTCAGGTGGAGCAGGGGAGAATTCACCAGTGTGCAGCTGCCACAGGCCCTGGTGCAGAGCTCTCTGTCCCTCTGTTTGCTCTCCCTCTGTGCTCCCAACAAGCGATTTCAGGTCCTCTTGGTGCAACAGCTTTGCTGGATTGCTGGGAATTAATTGCTGGAATTACTGTAGGAACGAAAGACATCAAAGCAGAAGTTTGCCAGTGGATAGAAGGAGAACTGTGGTACTGCATTTAACTGAACGCTCTGGAGGACGGGGGCTGTCTTTCTCTTGGTGAAACAAAGCAACTTCCAGATTATTATCAGCTGAAATTGTCTCATTAGAGATAAGGAAGCTATCAGCATGGACGAAATGAGCAGGATTTGTGTCCCCAGCCCAGGCTGATTAAAGCCCTTCCCCTGCAGGGACAGCAGGGAGGGATTTATCTGCCCTGGGCACAGCTGATGGAGTTGGACAGGACAAAAGAACAAAACCCACAAACCCTTCTGCAATCAAACGCCCTCAGGGCCTGCTCCTGACTGAACCCTGCTCTTGTCACAGCCCTGCAGCTGCCCCAGTGCCCTGGGGTGACAAACACACCCCAAGGCAGAATTGTGCCTGAATGCATTTCTTTAATGTGCTGCCAGCCCTAAATTATTACACAATCATTGCATGATGATCCACGAGCATACCTGAAGGCAGGTAATTAAAAATCTGAGTTAGTATTTTTATTTCTGGCAGTTAATTTCAGTCTGAGTCAACAAAGGATGTGTTGTAGAGTTAAAAGTAAAAATAAAAGCAAACAGTCCTTGTGAGTGATCAGGCAGAAAACTCCTAGCTGGATTTTTTTGTTGTTGTTGTGACTTCTACAGAAATCCCTGTTGAAACTGCTTAAAAAATAAGAGGAAGATTTTTAAAAAGCCAGATTTAGCATTAGCAATGCTAAAACTGTAATTGCTGAGTTCATGTGTTGATGTTGCCATCCCACACCTTACCCTTCCTCTCTGTAAATCTGATTCTTCTTATCCTTTCTACTCTGCAAAGCCTCCAAGTCACTCATGTGCTGCTCCAGAAAACAAGAGCACATCTGTGTCATCTTCCAGCAGCACAAAGCAGACAATGGGAATAATAGGGAGTGTAATTCCATCAGGAGAGTGCACAATGAGAGATTCAGGAACTCCCCCTGTGCTCAGGAGCTCCTCAGGATAACCTGGGACCCTCTGGTGGGTGGGAATGCTGCAGATGTTTTCAGTATGTAAAGAGAATAACCCTGAGGTTTTCCCTTGCCGTTCAAATAAAGATGATGCTTGAACCCTGATAATATTAAGAATTAATTCAGGCACAGCTCTGAAGCAAGCATATAACTTTTATAAAAAAAAAATGTTTCTTAGAGATGCAAGATATTATTGCAGATCACCAAAGAGAATAATACTTTTAACCCATATACCCAAAATACATTCAAATCACAGTAGAAAAGCATTCATGTGAAATCCTTCTACTTGAGTCATTATTTTTTACTTAGAAATGGCACTTTTTTTTTGAATCCTGACTATTCCCTCTGACTTAATCAGTGGGAAACAAAGAATGAAGCTGTGGTCAAGGGCTCTTCAGGCTGGGAAAGAATAGAATTTATAACCTGAAAACCTAAGATGCTTGACACTCTCAGTCTTTTCTTTGCAAAAAGAAACAGAAAATTTTAAACTGATGGCAAAAAGCAGAGCTTGCAAAGTGCCCCCCCCCTTGCTGAAGTTCAGCTGCACCAGTAAAATACAGGATACAGGGAACAAGAGACAAGGTTCTTCAGCCAAAGAAAGAAGAACCCTGAGTTTCCTGCAGACAAACCTGGACAAAAATGAGAAAACAGCTCCTGGAGTAAGGATTGATCCAGTGGAAATAGGAGAATAACACACAGCTGCTGAGGAAAACTGGGAGTTTATCCATTGAGGGTTCCACCTAAAATTACAGGGATGGCAGGAAGAGCTCCACAGAATTCACAGAATCCCTGGGTTGGAAGAGACCTTCAAGGTCATCAAATCCAACCCAGCCCCAACCCCTCAACTGAACCCTGGCACCCAGAGCCACATCCAGGCTTTGTTAAACACACCAGGGATGGGGACTCCACCACCTACCCAGGCAGAACATTCCAGAACTTTATCACCCTTGATGGAAAACCTTTTTCCTAATACTCAACCTATATTTTGTCACGGACATATTCTATGAAAAATCCTTTTGTTAGGATCTTTTCTCCTGAGAAGCTGAGAGGCCTCAGAAATGAAAATTAAACAATAATTACCTGCTGCTGTGGACTGCAACAGGTGCATCTGGGATTGGTCTCATGTGGTTGTTTCTAATTAATGGCCAATCACAGCCCAGCTGGCTCAGACTCTCTGGTCAGTCACAAGATTTTATGATCATTCCATTTCTTTCCTGTCAAGCCTTCTGATGAAATCCTTTCTTCTATGTTTTTAGTATAGTTTTAATATAATTTTCCTTTAATATAAAATATATCATAAAATAATAAATCAGCCTTCTGAAACATGGAGTCAAGATTCTCATCTCTTCCCTGGTCCTGGGGCCCCTGTGAACACCACCACAGCCTGAGACTGTGTCCTCTGGTTCTGCCAGTGCTGCCATGCTGCTCCCACTCTGTCCTGGTCTGCACGAGAGGTACAAAAATGAAAAATTCCAAGAATGAATTGGAAACTGGCCCAAAAAATGAAAATTCTTGCAACCAGAAGAGCGGAAATGTTATTGTTGCTGCTGGGATCTGAAAGGCAATGGCTGTTCCTCCTTTGCACCCACTTCTCTATCATCCCTGCCCAGCTGGAATCAGGGAATGAGGCTCCACTTTCCTTGGAGCACTTCCGTCCCTTTGAATTCTTTCCATGTGCCACTCATCTCCACCACTGAGCCCCTTCCAGAGGTGCATCTGCCTCAAAGCAGGTAGCAGCAAAAAAAAATTAAAAATATTCATAAGAAAGCTGGGAGCTTCTGACAAGTTTTGCAGCCCAGCCTGGCAGATGCAAGATTTCCTGATAATCATCAAAACAGTTGGATCCTTTGTGCAGCTTATCTGAGCCAAACAGAACCCGGGGCCCTTCTGAGGTTTGTCCTGCTCGGGTGTGGATGGCCTTCAGACAGACGTTGCATTTGGAAAGCAATTTTCTTTGTTGTGCTGGGAGCAGCAGCCAGCAGAGTGAGGAGCTGCACTCCTGTGCCATATCGCCCAGGCTCATGTGTTTGCTTTTTCAGCCTCTGCTGTTTGATCCTCTGCAGTGGATTCTGTGCAGATACAAAAAAAAAAAAAAAAAAAAAAAAAATTACCAGTGGCACCCGGGTAATTTGTCCAAATGAAACAGAGGCAACAAGAAAAATTATTAAAAAGAGTACCCGAGATGGGATTTCTCTGCTAAAGGCTAAATAATGTTAATTTCCTAGAAACTGATCCAACCTTTCTACTCGTGGCTCGGCACTGCAGGCAGCACATCTGTTTGTCCTGGGCTTGGGAAGGACTTGGCATCCTTCCTCCTGTGGTCAGCAGGGTGGCTGGAAACTGATGTTTTGCTTGATGTGGCAAGCTACAGGGTTCCAAGAATAATGATGGCTGAAACATTACCCAGGGAATAAACAAATTTTTTTTTTTTCCCCTTTCTTCCTCCTCGTGATAAAGCTTATCTTGTGAAATTTAGGGCAGCTCTTTTATAATTTATAGATACCAGCCTGGTATCTTATCAGGGAATAAGATACATGAATGAGTGTACAGCTTGTTTTTCTTTCACAAATCATCTTTTCAGCCTGTCCATCAAGTTTCAATCGAATTTGAGGAGGAAAAGTTTAAAGGATGCAGAATACCTGCAAGCTTTGTAAGGAGAAGCAGAAAGAGAGAGAGGTTATGAAGGTTAGCCACTGAGACAAAGGCTGCACTCTGAACCTGACCTCTCCTGGACTCCAGGTCATCTACTCTTAAAGCTTCCCTCACCTCCAATGGACCATCTAAGGCACCCCAAGAATTTGCTCCAAGCAGACTCTGGTGTCTGATCAGGGCTGTGGCCACAGTGAAACATGTAAAATAGCAGAAGAAAGCCATCTAGATCAATGAACCACAGACCCAAACCCATGGGAAGTCAGGATTCCTCATATCCTCTACCCATGCCGGTCCCTGCTAGAGTTTTTTGGCCAAACTTTTGCAAAGAGCAGTCTGAGCTCCTGTGGAAGTCTGGCTCAGAGCCTCTGGCAGCACATCCCCTCCTGGGGTTTCCCTCTTTCCCTGTTTGTTCACTGACAGGACTCACCCCAGGAGAGGGCACAAAGTCCAGCCCTCGCTCCAATGCAGTAGAATCTGGAGTGTCAGAGTACAGGGGAGGGTCTGAGCATCCTGAGAGGGAGAGAGCAGATTTCTGCTATTGCAGAGAGCACAGGCAGCTCTGACAGCACCAGCCATGGCCATCCACCACCACCCCCTGCTCCAGAGCTGCAGCGGAGCACCGGGAGGGAGCGGAGACAGAGCCTGAGGTGGGATGTGATGGGAGAGGGGCTGAGTGGCAATTTCCTGGAGCAGTGTGACTGTGTGAGTATCACATCTCAAATGTGCACTGACACCCCTCATCCCCACGGATCAGTGGCTCCGTTCCAGATTGCAGTGCAAGGTGTTTTCCATTACCATCTGTTTGGCAGATTATCTTTTGTCAAGTGGGCAGTTTGCCTTATCTCTCTCTCTGAGTGACCACAATCACTCCTCTCTCAGGAGGGGACATTGCTGATAGCATCTATTGAATGTCCCTGCATGGCTGATAAAAACTGCAGCATCCCACTGGGAGATGTGAGCCCAGAGGGAGGAGCCAAGCATTCCTACCTGGATATAATCTGAGATTCTGGAACACCAGCACAGCTCTGCCCAGAGGGAGGAGCCAAGCATTCCTGCCTGGATATAATCTGAGATTCTGGAACACCAGCACAGCTCTGCCCAGAGGGAGGAGCCAAGCATTCCTGCCTGGATATAATCTGAGATTCTGGAACACCAGCACGGCTTCTGCACTGGATTCCCCAGAGGAGCAGCAGCTGCCTCTTGCCCTGGATGTTCAGAGGCAGAGACTGCACCTTTCTCCAGGATCCCTGCTCCAGCAGAGCCACCCCTGACACTGCAGGAGGGCTGAGCCACAATTCCAATGGTTCTTCTGCCACCAGCCTGACCCACAGGGTGTCAGGTTGGGTTCTGACTCTGGCAGTGTTGCTTTAGTTCACTGCATTGTTTATTTTATCCTTTATTTTTCTTCCCTATTAAAGAACTGTTATTCCTGCTCCCATATTTTTGCCTGAGAGCCCCTTAATTTAAAATTTGTAGCAATTCAGAAGGGTGGGGAGGGTTTACATTCTCCATTTCAGGGGAGGCACCTGCCCTCCTTAGCAGCCTCCTGTCTCTCCAAACCAAGACAGGCTCGCGGGATGATCCCATCTGTGAAAGGCACAGCAGTTGGCAGCTGTCAGTGCTGTTCTCCCTCCTCACACCAGGTACCAAGCAACTATTTGCTTGTGGTCACTATTTACCTGAGAAATGTATGAAATGGAGGCTGGGATGGAGCTGGCTTCTCAGTTCACTCTCCATTCCCAAAGCCCAGCCAATGGAAAACAATTTTATTTTCACACTGCCCTGACATCAAGCTGCCCAGCATGGGACACACACATTACTCTGGCAAGAAGCTGATAAGAAATTTGTACACTGGTGCATGAAATGAAAATAAAACAAGGCTGAAATTCAGCCAGAAAAAACAGGAGTCAGCTCAGGGGCTCGCTGCATCCATGTGACATTTGGAGCTTCAGCTCACAGAAAAGCACACGTAAGTAAGAAGATCACAGGTAATTAAAATCTGCTCGAGGGAGTTTGTGCCTGTCAGACCAAAGCACCACCAGCAGTAGCTTCAGCACCTCTTTGAAGAGAACAAAAGGTTCCCTTTGATGTCAAAATGTTCCCTTTGACCTCAAAAGGTTCCCTTTCAATTCAAAAAGTTCCCTTTGATGTCAAAAGGTTGCCTTCCATTTCAAAGGGTTCCTTTCCAACTCAAAAAGTTCCCTTCCACCTCAAAAGGTTCACTTTGACCTCAAAAGGTTCCTTTTGACCTCAAAAGATTCCTTTCCACCTCAAAAAGTTCCCTTCCATCTTAAAAGGTTCCCTTCCACCTCCAAAGGTTCCTTTTGACTTCAAAAGGTTTACTTTGACCTCAAAAGGTTCCCTTCCACATCAAAAATTCCTTTTGACCTCAAAAGGTTCACTTTGACCCCAAAAGGTTCCCTTCCACCTCGTCCTCCCTGGAGCAGTTGCTGTAGTTGGAAGCTGGTGGCTGCTGTGAAGAACATCACTGTTTTAAAGGTGTGAGCTATTTCTAGAGACAAAACTCACCCACAATGCGCCTCTCTGGAGATGATTGCTGTTGTCACTGAGAACACCGAGCCTGGAGATCATGAGGGGATGGAAAGGAAGCTGTAAAGTCTTGGCAGCAGCTTTCGAAGCGCTGTGAGGACATGCTGGGTAACTGCTGCTGGCTGCACGGGGGACAAAAATTGCTCTTCAGAACTGAGAGAGGCCCTTCAGCAGAGAGGCACTGGAGGAGAGCCCAAGCAGCGCTGCTAGCAGCAATTAGCATCAGCTGCTGTACACAAATGGAGCCTGCAGAGGAGTTTGTTGGCCTGAAAAAAGTTCATTTTAGACTGACAATTCATCATTAAGCTGTGGTGCTTTTTTAGTCCCATCACCCTCATTTTCCTGTGTTTGCAATTAATCCGTCCTGTTAGTGGTCATCTGAACTGTCAGGGTTATCAAGAGTGGGGTTAGAAAGGATCACCTTCAGAAATAAAACCACAGAAAGTTGCAGAGAAGGATGGGTTTTACCACCCCTGTGCCACCACCCCACAGCAATTTATCCATCTCCCTGTCTCAGCCCATCTCCTGGAATACATGAGGCACAGCCTGGAATTGCATTTTAGCAGCAGGTTGGAGTAATAGATGCTAAAGGAGCAGTGACATTCCTGATGTGTGATGCTCTGTGCACCACAGGGAGCTGAAATCTCACTTTGTGTGCCTTATGGCATGCCATAAATCCCTGGCTTTATGTGCTGATGTAAAAACCCATTTAACAAATCCACTGGAGCTGACTGCCTGCATCAATGTTATGACAGGCAATAGACTCCCAACAGCATTCCTGTGAGGAAACATCCCCACACCCTGATTCAGGGCTGTATATTAATTTAATATGTTCATGAGAGCACCTGTTAGAGTGAAGGGATTCCTGTTTCCAGCTCAGGATCCATCCAGCAGCTGTAAAAGGGCAAATGGTGCATCCAGCACAGCTGCCCTGAGCACTCTCCTCAAACTCTGGATGTTCTGGGTACTTAATGCTGCTTTTTGTGGCTGTGGTGCACATTTTTAAGAGTGGAATTCATCACTGCTCTTGTGTGCTCAGAGACACAAGGTGGGAATACAGATGGAATACACTGACAGCTTTGAGAGACAACGGAGCAGGAATCATCCTGCATCATAACTGAGCAGTACACTGGAATTTTATCATCAAATCTGCAAAGGAATGCCAGGAAAAATCATCTCATTGTGGTGATTTTCAATGTCTGCATGACTGCATGCACCAGAGAGGGCTTTTGATAAGGAACACATGAAGGATGGACACGCACTGACAGCTACACACACTGAATATTTAGATTATTGTATCAGTTGGTGGAGTTATTATAACTAAATATAATAACTATATTATTAAAAAACAGTTAGCTGCAACCCAAGTATTCAGGCCTCATTCCATAAATTTGGCAATTAATTTGCATGCACAAAGTTTTAGTGGCATTTGAAATTCCAGCACTCTGAAGGAAAAAAGAAAATCATGAGCTTTGAGATATTCAGGTGAAATTATACAAGTATTAATTGATAATCACTCAACAACAAGCCTACACAAGAAACACACAACTTACATAAGAGCAAAAACTACTCAAATTAGCTGAGTATTCCAGAGGTTGTAGAAAAGGGATGGGAGTTGCAGGATACTCCCAAATGGGTGCAGAGTATCAGTGAATTTAACACAGGTGCCTTTTGAGGTGTCTGCAATGGAAAAAAATAATAAAGTGGGATCTTGATCTGAGTGCTCAACATTTCTGTGCTTAGAAAAAGTCTTAAAAGCCCTGATTTTTTGGTGGATTTAGCTCTGAGGAAAAAGGTTTGGAGAGAACTTTAATCTTAGTCACAAATCCTACAAAGAGGTGACCTTGCAGCTGTGCTGCAGGAGAGGCTGTGCAGGTGCAATGGAAGCAGCTCTGCCAGGTCAGAGTGCAGCAGGTGAGGCTTTTTGCTCAGAATAAATCATCCTGACCCAAAGCAACGCCGAGTTCAAAGCCAGGACTTCTCTCAACCACGTGAAACTCAGGAAGGTTTCCCAGCCTGAGACCATGCACGTTGTTCCAACAGCTTCCAGAGGTGCTGCCCTCGCTGCCAGGACATTATCCATCTAAGCAAGCAGCTCCCTGCTGCGGACATCAGTTGGTTCAGCACATAAAACACCAAATGAGGCCAAGACTCAACACAGAAATTAATGTGCAATCCAGGGATAATTGTGCGCTGCAGGTCTGCACTGAGATCTGGTGTTAATAGAGAATATTGATGTTGTGGATGAAATGAAATGCTTTCCCCACCACCATTTAACCATTCTCCCCAAGCTTGTCCTCTGCCTGACATGAATTAAAGCCCTAAATTAATTGTCACAACATTAGTCCAGCTCTTTGCCCAATTACGTAGCTCCTTGAGTCATTAGGGCTCTGATGAACTGGAAAACTGCAGCGTGGAAGCCCCAAATTTCCCAGCTGCAGGTTCTCAAACAGGAGAGGAAAAGGAGACAGAAACCAATTCCACACTGCAGAGTTATAGTGCCTTTCCAACCCAAGGATAGACAGCTGCCATCCCCCAATTCCTCTCCTGCTTTCCTGTCTTCAAGAGATGAATCCACATGTGCAACCTGCTCAACCATACCAACCAATCTAGGAAAGTGAACAGCCACCTTCCAGTGCCTCTGTGTTCTGCTAATGTATTCCCATTTCCTCTGCAAAGCAATTTATTCAGCATGAACAATTTGTAATAATATATAGTACGTGGTCTGTGCTACATAAGCCTTTTCACATGTAATTAATATTTTATTTAATTTTAACATTAAATTACTTTTCTTACCCAATAAAAGATTATATTTTCCAGTTCAGGGATGCAAATCTACTGATAAATAATGTAAGGAAACGTTAAAATATCAACAGATATCAGTTTACTACAAAATAAATTACTTCCTTCCCCAGAGGATGTTTAATCTCAATTATTGCTCACGGAAAGCACACACCACTAACGAGCCAGCCAAGAACAACCCAGCTCCTGCAAGCACATTTGATAACTAAACTGCAATATATTAATAACCTCACCCCAGCCCTGCTCCCAGGAGTAGGGAACTCACAAAGCTGTTTGCTCCTTCTTTTCAACAATTTCTGTGTTTCCCCAGAGGAAGAACCACGGTGAACACTGGAGGGAATGCTGCAAATTCTCTGTTTATGGTCATTCTCACAACTTGCACGAAACGTGACTTGCATGAAACATGACTTACTTTCAGAGCATGGCTTATCAACTCCAGTCGAAACGTTCAAGGCCAGGCTGGACGAGGCTTGGAGCAGCCTGGTCTGGTAGAAAGGGGATGGGATGAGATGATCTGAGAGTTCCTTCCCCACCCAAACCATTCTGGGCTCTCGCAGACTCCTGTAACATGACTGGTGTAGGAGTGAGCTCCTTGTTGACAGAGTGACAAAACTTTCCTTTGTCCCATTAAAAGGAAAGGAGCCCAGAAGTTTCTCTCCTGGATTAAGTGAAAAGACACCTCATAGGACCTGGAAGACTTCACCTCAACCTCAAGGATAGCTAATTAGACAGAAGCCAAAAAGTCCTGCCTGGGCAATTTAGTAGAAAAAGAAGTAAACAAAGAAACAAATTGCTTTTGTGAGGTGTTTTACCAAGAAGAACCTGTTGCACCTGGATCAGCCTTTCTCTGCTTGTTATTTTGCCTTTTATTAAACCCTTTTGTTCCCAACACTGCAACAGAAGCCATCCTACTGATTTTTATGCCTCCAAGAGTAGCTGAGCTATCTTAAGTGTGTTATAAGCCCCCAAGAACTTATTAGAACAACTCAAAAAAGCTAAGTATAACAGACTGGAGGTGATGAAAACTCAAATATGGGCAGGATAAAGCCATGCTGAGTTATTACACTCCCCTCTCTCTTTAATGTGGAAGAAGCAGCAGATAATTTTTGGACAACTGCCTTACAGATAAATCGCTAATCAATCTTCAAAACGGGACAATAGGATTCTAGGCCTTCCTTACTGAAAATGGGATTGACTCCACCAAGCCCACAGCCCAGAAGGGCTCTGTAACCATCTGATCAATAGGCTGGTCACTCTTTTGGCGTTTCATGTGACAAAAATGAAGGGAAGGTGCAGAGTCTGACGATGTGTGGGTGGAGCGGTGTCACACACTCAGAGCTGAGAGAACGTTCTGGCTGCAGGGTGATGCCCAGAGGCACAGCCCAGGTGTCCTGGTGGAAGAGGGGCTTCCATCAGCTCCACATTGATCCCAGAAGGGATAGGAGGGCTCAGCACCCCCAGGGCTGTGGGGGATAAGCAGAGCCTGGTGGTGTTTGACAGCCCTGGTTGCTTTATTTCCCACGTTCAATGGGATGGAAAATGAGAATGTCACCAGAAAAGGAAATTGGCAGCAACACAGAGCCAGTGCCAGGTCTGTAATGGCTGCACACAGATGTTACCAGGGTAAACTGGAGGAGAGTATGACAAAGGCTGAAGAGCCATCCCCTGTTGGGTGGGAATGTTCAGAGTAGCTGGTTGAGAGGGAGCATGTGAAAATGGATGAATGGTGTGGGGCCCCCAGCTGCAGCAGAACATCTGTGCTGATGATGCTGGCAGCGAGCACTGCTTGCATATTCATGCTGTCATTACCACTCCTGCTTCTCTGCAGCCCCTTATTGCTGCAATTCCCATTCCTGCAGCTCCCAGAGCACCAGCACACCCAGTTTGCAGCAACACCCTTGGGCTTGGCCAGAGAAAAACAAGTTCCAAGTGGGCAACCTGAAAATTCCAGCATTGCAGCTGCACAAACTTCTTGGTGGCCAGCTCGGGCACCTCTTGGAATTGTCTTTAGGAAATGTCAGCCTGGGGAGCTCCACAAGCTGCACTTCTCTAAGGGTGAGGTTGCACCTTGGTGCTGTGCCATGCTGGGTATAGCCATGGCCAAAGATCCCCTCTGCCTGCAGAGCAATATTAAAGGGATTTTTGTGTCAATCAGTAAAACTCTTCCCCTTTGCAGCTGCAGCAAGGGAACTGCCCTGGTCTGAGTGTGTCTCTGTGAAACTGAACCTGGGCAGTGCCAGGGCAAGGGCATCTTGTCCCAATGGCTACATAAACCTGTACCACCAATAATGCAATCAGAAAAATAATAATAAAAAACCACTGTGGGCATGGAGAGATCATGAAAACCATGGAAGAGCTTGCCTGGAAATAACCTCATCATCTCTCAGATCCTGTTTTAGATGGTACTATTGTCTCCCCAGTGCTTTTCACCTCCCACTGCTTACAAATACCTGTGCAGGCTGCTTAGAGCCGTGGTTTTGGTGAGAGATGAAGAACACAATGAGCTCCATTCCCCCTGTTTGCATCTCTGCTGTTATTTACATTTTCTAGTGTAAGCTGACATAAGGTACTGAAGGTGGGGAGAGTTTTTTCCATCCCCACCTGGTCTAAACCACACCACTACAAGATTTTGTATCCTTCAGTCATCCCCCAGCCCTTTCTACCCTGTGCTGCCTCTGACCCCTGAACTCCTGCATCCTTCACGCACTTCCACGCTCTGAAAATTATATTAGAAATCTTTGCCATGTAAGCTCAGTGCTGCAGAAGTTACTGCACCTCCTAAATTAACATTTATATGCTCTGGCCCTAAACCTTCTGACATAGGTAACTCACAGGGGCAGCCAAGGGGAGATGCTAATATACTGGAAATTAAGAGCTAAATGTAACTTTTGGGGAGTAAATAATCTATATTAAAGCAGAGGCATGACCCTTCCTGCCTGATGCAGAAGAATGAGCTGCTTTACCAAGTCTCTGATGGAAGGCAGATTGCAGATTGATTATTTTTTGTTAAATAACTCCTTTCCCTCTCATATCAAGTTATATGTATTATGCAATTGCTTCTTTTTCCTTAAAGCTAATCTGTGAGAACATAGAACCAGTGCATAGATAAAAATGACCACAAAAATTTGGATTTTTTTATACCAGGGTATAAACTGGAGCAAAAGCAGCAGCATATCAGGTAATTAATTTATGGAACTTGAAACTGATTCCCAGCAGTTCAGACTCTCCTGTGCTGTGATTTTTGTTTACTTCTGGATTTCTGCATGAAGTTTTTCAACTTCTTACATGAAGGAACTTCATGAAAATGTTTTATATCCAAACACAGACACTGAGGGATCCCATTCCACACAGACTGCCAGCCTTATCAGCACCCACATTGCACAGCTGAATTTTGCCAGGCACTATCACAATGCACAGAATCTATCACAATGCACAGAATCTATCACAATTCACAGCATCTATTGCTATCCAGAAAAGAAAATTCATTTTTATGTCAACTTCAGGCAAACTTGATGCATTAGAGGCTCCAAAGATTTTTTTTTTTTTTGCCCCAATTTTTCATCCCCTTTTGCAGCTTCATGCAGAGAGAGCTCCAGGCTGGCAGAAGCAAACACTGTCCAGGGTCCACAGAGCCTGGGCTTGGTCTGTGCAGATCCCAGCCCAGGCACCACCCTCTACATGTGCTTGGTCGTGTCGGGGGGTTTTGTACAGGGAAACAGCTTAGGGAACACTGGCATGGCTTGAATCCAAGATAAACAGGCTCAGAGCGGAGCTGCCACCTTCCTCCAAGTGGCTTTGGACAAGTCACTCAGCTTCTTGGCATCTCCTGTTGAGTAATGAGGGTGGGAACAGGATTATTGCCCAGGTACACTGATGGGAAAATGGGAGGAATTGATTGTTTTAGCAGCAGCTGGTGTTCTTCTGGGCTAATCTCATCTGTGCATGGAATGGACTGAAGGGGGAAAGAAGAAAGAAGGAAAAGAAGAAAGAACGAAAAGAAGAAAGAAGGAAAAGAAGATGAAAAAAGGGAAGACAATATGGAAGAGAAGGAAGAGAAAGAAGGAAGAGAAAGAAGGAAGAGAAAGAAGGAAAAGAAGGAAAAGATGGAAAAGATGGAAAAGAAGAAGGGAAAGAAGAAGGGAAAGAAGAAGGAAAAGAAACCAGCAGCAAGGGGACCACAGTCGATGCCCGATCAAACCAAGCTGCACCTCATTTGTTTCCATACATCTCTCAAGCTGCAGCTTGTCAGAGTCACCTGAATAATCCTGGTATAATTCCAATCCATATTTCTACCTAAATAATTGAAAATCTTTAGCATGCAATTGATACAGCTGGCAGTGACACAGCACATCCATCTGCCCCCTTGCACCACGCAAAGTTTAATAACCAATATGCCCGATGGGCTGAAATAATTTAGAGCCCATATTTATCCTCAGGAGTGGCTCTTGCTGGCTAAAGGTTTCACCACTTCCTCATAAATTTAAGGGCTGAGTGTGCAGGGGGGGAGGGAGTGCCCAGAGGAAGAGATTTGTGGGGAGAATCCTGTGCAGGTGAGTGACAGCCTCTAATGACACCTTCTCGTGGGGAAGAGTTGCTTTTGTGCAGTCATTTTGAAGGATGAAATTTTGATAACTCTTTAATCACTGCAGTCTAATGAGAAGGAGGCAGCAGGTGAAGGGGGAATCAATCATGGCAGCTCGGGCTCCTGGCTCTCTTCCTGCTGGGAGCACTCAGCGTGACACAGAGGGCTGGGGCTCTCCTCCTGCAGCTCCAAAAAGGGATTTTGTGGCTTTCCAAGAACCGCTGATTTCCCTCAAGAGACCCCTTTCTGTGGTCAATAGTCATCCATAATGCCAAAGAAAAAGTGTTGCTCAAAAAATTGCAAAGGGCTTAGATTTAAATCTAAGCAGCTTTAATTTTAAAATTGGTCAAGATTGTTTTATCCTGCCAGTGTTTGCTGCACTCACTGCAGACCTTTGATGCAGTGTTTGGTTTTTAATTCACACTTGTGAATTAAATATTGTTATTATCTGAACTAAGTCCCCAGTGACAGTGGTGGCCTCTCAGGTGTCATTATTATTGTGATTATGAAGTTCTTGCATTTTATCCCACAGAATTCCTGAACATATAAAGAAATAAATGATTTCCTGCAGATGGAAGAGCTGGGAACACTCAGCATGACACAGTGGGCTGGGGCTCTCCTCCTGCAGCTCCAAAAAGGGATTTTGTGGCTTTCCAAGAACCTCTGATATCCCTCAAGAGACCCTTTATGTGATCAATAATCCCAAAGAGAAAAAAAAAAATATTTCTCAAAAAGTGCAAAGGGCTTAGATTTAAATCTAAGCTGCTTTAATTTTAATATTGGTCAAGATGGATTATTTCATCCTGCCAGGGTTTGTTGCAGGTGTCCCTGCAGACCTTTGATGCAGTGTTTAGTTTTTAATTCACACTTAATATGTGTTAGCTAATAAAAATCAAAGTCCCCAGTGACACTTGTGGCCTCTCAGGTGTCATTATTATTGTGATTATGAAGTTCTTGCATTTTATCCCACAGAATTTCTGAACATATAAAGAAATAAATGATTTCCTGCAGATGGAGGAGCAGTCAGCGCTCTCAGATCCCACGAACCACCAGCACAGAGTCCCTGGTGCAGATAAACTGCTCAGAATTTTGAGGTGTTGAGGCCCACAGTGAGGAAGGAAACACCAAAAATCCTTATTTTACATTTAGTAAAATAAATTCCTCGTGCTCTTTCAGCAGGCACAAAGATATTTCTCGGTTATTTCTGTTCGGAGAGCGTTGCATGGGAAAAGCTCCCTGTCAGGCCAATATTGGAACAGTTCCACCCTGCACCTTTCCCCAGTGCCAAACTGCTTTTTGGGGAGTGGGGATTTGGACAATTTGCGCTGGGAGTTCTTTGAGGTGATTCTCACACAGCCAAAAAGGCTCAGCCAGTTCACACCACCCACCCCTTCTATCAGCACTTAAATAAGGAATTTTCCTTCTTTCTTAAATTGATGCTAAATTGTCCCAAAAGAAGTCTAATGAAACGTTTAAATCTGAGCCATTTCTTTTGTCCTGTCAGATTGGACATCAGTCTGTCAAACACAACCACATCTTCCCACCACTTCAGGAAACATAAATAAATTTAGAGGTTTCACAGTTCTCACCATCAATAATCATTCTTAACCTGTTCTGTTACTAATAGCATTTGAAAAAATTGGTATATTTATAAGAAAGGCAAATATTGTGACAACTGAAGCACAGTTTTAGGGCTGCTGCTGTTGAAGTGTCCTGTTATGAAGGGAGATGAATTTCTAATGGATTGGAGGCCAGTGTTGATTCCTGCCTCCTTCCTAACCCTTATCACAAAATACAGAAGGGTTCAGAAAATAAATCCCTTTCAGAATAACGTTCTGCAAAACCAAACCTGAAGAAACCTTGTGCTGATTCCTACATGCATCTGGAAAATTCAAGAATCTCGCCAGATATTCTTCCCCAGTGCTGCCTTTCTCCTGCCACCTGCCTACAAACCCATGTCACGTGTGGCTGCCACTGGTTCAGGGGACACACTTCAGCTCAGGGAGCCTTTAAAAGTGCATTTCAACCATCTGAGCATCAGCATTCCCTCTCCTGGAACAAATATTTTTATTTTTCAGAGGCAAAACATTTTAATTGTTTTATGTCAACCATTCAAATGAAAACATTCCTTCATGTAAAGTCAAACTTCCTAAGAGACTCTAAAAGCAAAAAACATCACCCTTTTCTTGTCTTTTACCTGCAGGTTTCTCATTTTTTCTCTATTGTCAGGAACTGAAAAAAATTCAGCTTTCTATGCAAAACTTCAGCAGCAGTCTCTAAATTGGTCTCTAAAACCAATTAGAAGTTAGGCTTAGCATTTCCAATCCTCCACCAACAGGAAAAGCAAGCAAGCAAGCAACACCACAAAGTAAGGATGAGTGTTTCAACACTCATCACTGGTATTTTGAAGAGGGGCTGAAGTGCCATTTAGAGTACATATGCTCTCTTGCCATTATGTTACAAAGAATTGGTTTCAAAATGAAATAAAGCCTCTTGGGTTCTCAAAAAAGAATTATTCTTTTTTCTTTCCCCGTTCTCACGAATCTCAGCCAGCTCTGCATTGTTTTCCTGTGAGGGAAGTTCTGCTTAACAAGGACAATCCTTTCTGCCTCACCGTTTCTTAAGGCCACCTTCCTCCTCCTCTTATCTTTTCCTCAAAATTATTTGTCCCTCTCACCTTTAAACCCTTTCAAAAATTGATTCCAGGCTTTCCAAAAACCTCTCCAGCTCTCACTTCAAAGATCTGGATCAACAGAAGAGCAGAGAGATAGGACAGACTCCATTCATCTTCCCGCCATTGTGGGTTGCAAATAGAAGCACCTCCAATTCTCTCTCCTCTCCATAAACTCCAGCCTTCACCTGAATTTCGTCTGCATTTAGGCCACTCCTCTCCACCTTACCCTCCAAGATTTTCAGGAGAAGATGTGAGGCAACACAATTTCCCAAACAACCCCTGAGCACCCCCAGGAGCTGCTGCCATCTCCAGGGATGGTTTCCCCCCAAAAATCCCACAGAAAGCCAGGAATGCCACCAGGGCTCAGATCCTCCGTCCTCTGGTGGCTTTTTTTTTTTTTTTTGGCAGATGACTCTCCTGGGTAATATGGAGCACCAAAATTCTCCTCTCACACGAGTGGGGCTCTCGGGGCATTGTTTGAAATCCTGTCTGAGCAAAGCGGTGCCATTTCCCTCCAGCTTCTGCTCTCCCTCCCTTTGTTTGCTTGCAGCTATCAGGATTTAAAGTTCTTGCCTTCTGCCTCTTATCAGAGGTATACATTTGCTGTTGATAGCTTTTAGTGAAAGTTATTATTAGGCAACTTTTCACTTTTATCTCTTATCACTTTCTGCTCCAGAAAACGTTATCACTCCTTTCACTAAGTGTATGATAATTGGAGCTTTGAAATTACAGGTACAACACACAGAGATTTAATGGATCAATTTGACAAGCTAAAAGAATTCTAGTTCCCTTATCTATTTAGCATTTAAATAGTGCTTTTTCCTAATTAGTCTGTAGTTATAGTTACCAAAGTAATTGTCAATGGCTGTAACCACAAATAAAGCAGATCTGTCAGAGCCAGCCTGATCTAACACTGGATCAGGACCTTTTTCAGGAATGAGCAAATGCTCTACAAGGTTTCACTCAGAGCCAAACATCTCCCGAGATTTTAGAGGAGTTGGATTCATGAACAACCCTCAAGAGAGACCAGTGACCTACTTTACACCTACTTTCAGTCTTTTCAAGGAGCAGTTAGAACAAAAAAGAAGCCAGGTTTGCCTTGCACCCTTTGGAAAGTCCATTTGTGCCCAGAGCTCTGGGGTTTAAATCTCTGCACCAGTGACAGCCTAGGAAATGTCAGAGTTCTGGGACAGAGGCAGCTGTGTCCCCACAAAAGCCTTCCCAAAGATCAGAAAAGTCACATAAAAAATAACGGGAAAAGAAACATCAAGGTTTTATCCTCTCCTTTGATGTTTGACCTAATGGATAAAAAATAAAAAAGCATTTTCTTCTTGGTATATAAGAAACGTTTGTTCTGTTGTCCCCAAAGATCTAGCCTGAAAATCAATTAAAAATGAACATTTTTCCTCTCCTCACATGAAGCCTTTGTTCTCAGAAAGTGAGGGGGAATCTCACAGTTTGGGGAACAGAAGTGTTTCCCAAGCCCCAGGTGCTGGCAGCAAAGCAGAACCACGCTCTTCCAGCAGTGCAGAATCCAGAACCACTCATTTGTGTGGCCAGTACCTGCACCTTTCTTCTTGGGTTCCTTCCCATGAAGCAAAAGCTGTGTGAGGATCACACATCGCACAGAAAAGCCTTCATCCCTCTTCCTCTCCTTCCTCCTTCCCAAATCACCCAATCCTCACCACGGCCCTGCTGAACCCATTCCATTACGCACAATTATCCAAATATTGTTTGTGTGAATAATTTCCAAGTATTTCCATTGCAAATGCTGCAGGATGTGCAATCCATTCCCCAGAACAGGCAGTGAACTCTGGCCAGACCACCACAAACTTTAATGTCATTTGTTACTGCTGAAACTGGAACATCTACATTGGAAACCTGAAACAGAAACATCTCATTCACATCTAACCCTTCCCTTCCAGTCCTGATTGCAGACCCTGCAATAATCCCAGAGCCTGAAGATTTGGACATTCAGTCTAAAAATGTCATCTCCCTCACACATGCTTTCCTACTTGGACATGGATTATTCAGAACATCCCCCTCTGTCACTAGGGAGAGTGAACACAGTGGAATTTTGATCTTTCTTTTCCTCAGCGTTTTAAGAAAATAAAGCCACCTTTACATTGTGACAGACAAAAAAAAAATAAAAAATGAAGCTGTGCTACAACACTGAAAATTTGAGGGTTTTAACATAGCACCTTTGAAAATATATTTTGCAAATGATTTTCCCCAGCTTTTTATAAGGCTGCAAAGGAATCTTGTCAGCCGGTTCCTTGCAGATATCCATGGCAGGGAATCCTTTTGGGGATGAATATTTACCAAGGTTTTCCCCCACTCCAGGGCTCCTGGATAAAGACCAGCGAGAACTTTCCAACAATATGCACATTATACTCCAGCCCTGCAACCTGATTTAGCTTCCTGCTAGGATTTTATTGCCTTTATACCCATGCAGAATCTTGCCCATTATTTTCCTGCAGCTGCTTTACTGCCTCTATCCATCAGAGGAATTTTCTGGAAAAATAGGAAACCATATGCATCCAAGTTGATTTTTTTTTTCCCTGCAGACACAAAGTCTTTTTTTATCTGCAGACAAAAAGATATTCAGCAGAATTTATTCATTTCTAATAATAATTCTAATAATTTCTAAGCACAGCTTTGTCCTTCTTCACCACAGAGATCTGGATGTTTGAAATACAGAGATTAAAGAAGTCCAGTATTGGGTATCTATCCAAAGCACACAAAATAAACAGGCAAATCCAAACATGCCAACAGCCTAAATTTGTAATTCTCAGGCAATGGAAATCTCTCTTCAGGTTTAATGAAAATTCACTTGCACAAGGCTTGAGGGATCATGCATGGAAGAGTGTAATTAAGGCCCACTGAGAATCCATGCAGTGATTGAATTCCTCACTAATTATTCAATCACCCATTGGCCCTGCTGCAGAAACTCTTATCCCTGTGATCCTCCCCATCCAGGAGTGCAGGGCTTGGAAAAGTCCTTGGGTTTGCATGTTGAAATCAAATCTTTATCTTTTTTTAAGTCCTTGGGTTTGCATATTGAAATCAAATCTTTATCTTTTTTTTTTTTGTTGTTTTATTTTGTTCTTCTCATGAAAGCTTTAGATTTCAGTGAAGAAATGGGAATTTCTGTAAAGCTGTGCATTATTTCGAGTGTGTTTATGTCCTCAAAGCAGAAAAGACAGAGGGAAGTCTCATATGAGCTCAGGAGATGAAGGAAAACCAGAAAAAAAAAACATTTATAAGAACTTCTGATGAGGCTCAGAGGTCTCAAAAATACATCCCAACTTTCCTTAGAGGACAAATGTGGCTGTGAAGTCTGAGGCAAAAATCAGAAACTGATCGAGGAGGGAAGGGTTTGTCTGTGGCAAACAAAGGTATTTAAAGTGAGGCAAGAAAAATCACATTAAGCACCAAAAAATACCTTCCCAGACTAAGCGAAGTACTGGAAAAGTGACTTGGGAAGCTGCAGAGTCTGACAGATCCTGGAAATATAACATATTGAAAATATAATATACAAATATGATATAATGAAATGTATTTGACCCTGATGGAGAAAAAAATATAGAACAGCAGGATATTTTAAAAACTCTTCAAGGTCCACAATTACATAGACAAAGATTTTGTAACAAATTTGTTCAATTCCCACAAGTTTTCCATTCTAATCTGAGGGAAGGTTCTCCTTACATCTCCTAAAAGCCAAAGAACTTCTCTTACTCTTAAATGAGCCCCAAACTCAGAGGAGTTCCTGGCTCACATCATTCAGTTTGGAATATGATTTGGTTTTGTTTCCCAGTTGTTACACTTGCATTTAAAAAAGAAAATCTATTGCAAGAGCTGTCACTTAAAAATATAAATTTAAAAACTGTCAAAATATATCTTCTCTCAATTTTTCAGACTTGATCTCAACCTTTTCCCTGTCAAGACAAGAGACACTTTTACAGATCCAATCTTAATTTATGACTTGTTTTGGATGACCTATATATGCAACCAAATAAAAGAAAACAAATTAACCCTCCACAACACGATGTCTCTGATAAAAAGGAGCAGAAATAAAGAGCAGGGCTGTGCTAAGCCCACATCTCGTGGCAGCCTCTGTCTCTGCAGCAGCAGAGTCACACGGGAGCTCTGCAGGCATTGCAGGAAAATGGAGTTTTAGAAGAGAAATTTGTGGTAAAAGAGGAATTTAAAGAGAAGCAAGCCGCGGTAACCACAGGAATCTTTTCCCCAGTGATGAAGGGAAAGCTGGAAGTTGTTTGCTGTGAAAAATGCGAATTTTATGACTGGCTTTTTGCAAATATTAAAATGAATATTATATGTGTTATGTTGAAAGTTATTCTGTATTAATTTTTTAAGTAGTGTGCTAAATATAGTTCTAGGTTATAACATAATGATAAAATAGAAACCATGTATGTGGGATATTTTTTAAGAAAGGAATGAGGTACTCACACCAGATAGCAGCCACAGGACACCTGAATCTTTCAGAGAAAGAGAATTTGTTGCTCCATTAGCAGGAGAAATGAACTTCTCCCTGCTTCACTCAGCCCTGTAGATGCTGTCAAATTCAGAGGAAGAAGCTGACACTGCCCAGACAGAATCCTGTGTTTGAATGGAATTTATGCATCATGGATGAGGTGTATGACTATGCAACAGGTTGTTGTTTTTAAGGGTTAATCCTCTGTTAACGTGGGGCCTTTTTCGGGCTTATTTTGCCCAGAAAAACGGACCCAGACTGTCCATAACTCTTTGTTTCTATTGTCTCATATTGTCCTAATTCAAATCGTCCAAATTATTATTACTCTAATTGTATTACTATTTTTATAACAATTTTATTACTATTAAACTTTTAAAATTTTAAAAACAAGTGTTTGTGGTGGTGTTCACAGGGGTCCCAGGGTGAGGGAAGAGATGAGAATCTTGACTCCATGTTTCAGAAGGCCGATTTATTATTTTATGATACATATTATATTGAAAGAAAATTATATATTAAAACTACACTAAAAGAATAGAAGAAAGGATTTCATCAGAAGGCTTGAAAAGAATAGAAAGGAATGATAATAAAAATCTTGTCACTGACCAGAGAGTCTGAGCCAGCTGGGCTGTGATTGGCCATTAATTAGAAACAACCACATGAGACCAATCCCAGATGCACCTGTTGCATTCCACAGCAGCAGGTAATTATTGTTTAAATTTCATTTCTGAGGCCTCTCAGCTTCCCAGGAGAAAAGATCCCAGCAAAAGGATTTTTCATAAAATATGTAAAGTGATTTTTCATAAAATATGTCAAGTGATTGGCGTTTTTCACATTTGCTGATCAATTTAAGGGGTGGGAGACATCAGATATGGGGGGCTGGCTTTGGGTACCAGCCCTGGGATGAGGGGTCGGGCAAAGAGAGGCTGCAAATGGCTTTGAAAGTGAACTTGAGGGTGGATGGGATGTGATAAAGAAAGAGGCACAGGAGGAAGGCAAAGAGAGACAGAGACACGGCCCAAGGAGCAGATAAAGGAAAGGAATCTTTGTGAAAGGATGGATTCAAGTGAGTGCCAAGTGAAAATAAAAGGATGTTGCTGGAGATTGTGCAGAAATCTCCTTGTGAATGTTGGCTGCAAGGATGTTTAGGAACAGCTGTCTATTCCAGAGAAAGAATCTGAGCATTCAAGCTGAGCATGACTACAAAAATTAAGGAAAAATACAAAAAAAATGTCCAAAACATTGATTATTACAACAAGCACTAAGTTTCCCTTACAATGTCAGCGTCTTTCTCTCCCTTTTAAATTAATTTACAATTAAATTTGAATCTGCAAGTGTTGCCTTGGGATGGAGGGTTGTGTTCACATGAAGAAAACATCTTAAAGTCAGTTTTTCATTTCAATATGAAGAATAATTACGAAGGCAGCGCAAGTGAGGCAGGAGAAGCTCTGGGGAAAGGAGAACAGGAGTAAATAAAGACAATTCTGGCTGCCTGATGAATATTTCTGTACTGCATCATCAAGGAGGGAAGAAGCTGGTAGCTGAGTTCTCATTCATCTCCAAAGGAAATTGGTATTGGAAAAGAGGAAATTCCTCATTAGACATTAAAGGGGCAGAAAGAAATGTTCCCAGAGATGAAATGGAGAAAAGGAGGGGAAATTATTGAAATTATTGACAGTTGTGCCAGGCCAGGGCAGGGTCCCTGAGTGTCCCTGGGATTTCACAGCCCAGCTGCAGGAGGAGCAGCAATGATGGAAACAACACCAAATTTAATATTTTTATATAACTTTGGTCAGGGGGTTTGTTCTCCTTTGCTCAGGTGGAAAGGAAGTGAAGTTCCTTCTCACAGGACTGCTCCAGCACTGAGTTTAACATTTCAGCAAACCGGGACCAGCACAGAAGACACACAAAAAATAATGAGCATTAATGAGCATTAATGAGCATCATCTCCAAACATCAGCCCTGGCATGGTCAGAGACACCTGGCCTGGGAAAACATCCACAAGAGACTGAAAAATGAGAAGGTAATTAATATCAAAGGTGAAGGGATCAATAACAACAGGAAACCAAAGGACTGCATAACTTGGGAGCAGGGAACGTGGAACCAGTGAATTCCTCTGGGCTTTGGCTTTAGAAATCTGGGAAAATCAAATCAAAATCACATGGGATGGAGTGATTCTCTCTGCACAACCCAGGCAGTGTGTGGATGAAATGATTTCTGTGGCACATCCTGGCCAGAACAACATCAAGGCAGCAACACTTTAATCCTCTAACACTCACAATGTTGTTGGAGGGTTTTTGTTTTTCAGTGACACAGTGCCCACCTCTCCAGGGACAGGATTTCCATTGCCTGAACCCAAACCAGCCCTGTGCAAGAGGCAGTTTTTGTCAAACAAGCACCAACAAAACACAGAGAGAGCACCCCGGGGCTCAGCTGCAGCTGGCATCTCAATGAAGCCAAAACCGCAGCACAAACCAATGAAGAAGAAATAAATCAATTAATTAAAAGCTGTAGTTATACTAAAAAAAACCCAAACAATTAAATGATTTTGTAATTCAAGTCCCTAGAAAAAAATCAACATATTTGCCATATAATCTGCTAAAATACTGGTTATACAAATTCATTCTTAAATGAGCACTAATTTTGCCACAGTTATTTTCAGACACGGCAGAGTTAAAAGCAAGTTAATGGCTCAAAAGTCAATTTTACCTCCATATTAGAATTTCCATTTGAAAATGGATTTGTGCTTTCTCTCCCCATGATCTGAAAATTAAGAAATTGAAGTTCTCTCTCTGAATCTTAAACAATTTTTAGACAGTTTCTTGAAATGTAAAAATTAACTAGGAACGTTAAATTTGAAATTAAAAAATGCAAAAATACAGTATTATGGAAATCCTGCAAAAGAACACTAATAGTTTATTGAAATTCCTGATTCCTATTTCTAAATGAGATGTTTAAAATTAGCATATATTTACAGGAACCTCTAATGTTATAACCATTCATAATCTTTGTTAGATTAACATGAATAGAGTTTAATTTCTAGCATGCTCAAACCTGGACTTTAACACTGACAGCTCTGTTGCCAGGACGAGATTTTCTGAAAACCTCAGCTACAATTTATCTATCTAAGGAAAAAAGAACAACATTTCAGAAACTCTGAGTGGTTTTACTGAAACTCTGTGTCAAAAATGTCCTTGATGTGTTGATAAATTCTGAAAACTGGGCAACTTTGGTTCTCAAGCAGGAGATGAGATCTTTTGACAACACAGCCTGAAGGAGATTTCTCCTGTTACATCTCTGAGGTAAAAAGGCACATGAAGGAGGAATTTGACCCTGCTGTGTCTAAGAAATATTGCCACCAGCTTTATCACAAACAGACAAAACCAGCACAGAAGTGAAGCTTTTCAGTGCCTTTCCAGAAGGAAAAAAAAAAATCAGATATTCAAGTTTGAAAGCTGTGGCCAATGGAAATGCCAAACAGGAGCTCTTCAGGAGGACTTTGTGCACCAAACGTTCTGTCAGAAGGACATACAGATTATTATTATTATTATTATTATTATTATTATTATTATTATTATTATTATTATTATTATTATTATTATCATTATCATTATCATTATTATTATTTTGTTGTTGATTTGTTGTTGTTGTTGTTACTAATAACATATATAATATATATAATATATAATAATATATAATAATATAATATATATAATAATATATAATATAATATATATAATAATATATAATATACATTATAGTATATAATATACAATATATATTTAATAATAAAATGATAATAATTTTATTATTAAATAATAATAGATATTTAATAATAAAATGATGATAATAATAATTTTATTATTGAATAAATATTGTATATTATAATGTATATTATATACTATAATGTATATTATATATTATTATATATTATATATTATATATATTATTAGTAACAACAACAACAACAATAATAATAATAATAATAATAATAATAATAATAATAATAATAATAATAACAATAATAATAATAATAATAATAATAATTTGTGTTTAAAAAGAAAATGTAAAAAGTGTCAACCAGCAGGTCTTGAAGCCAGAGCCTCAGTGTAGCTCTCTATTTCAGCAGGAAATTTAGAGCCAACCCCCTCTCAAAGGCCAAATATCCCAGCAGCAGCCACAGCCACTGGGGCCTGTGTGGAATGGGGGCTCTGGGGTGGTGCCATGACATCCCCCAGGCAGCCGAGGCTCTGCTGAGGAGCACTGAAAACACTGAATGCCCACTGCATGCCAGAGCTCCAACTTGCTTTATTTTCTCCCTGCTTGTGGGAATCAGAAAAACAGAAACTTCCACAGACACTGAAGGATCTGATCTGCAACCTTGGGAGAAGCTTGCATTGAAAAATGTAAAAATACAATTCACAGGTATTAAAGGGAAAAATCATAAACTTATGTTTCTACAGTTTTAGGTGAGAATATGCCTTAAGTGAGAAAGTGTATTGATAAGATGGTGAAGGGTTTATAATGTAGAAAACTGTATTGATAAGATGGTGAAGGGTTTATAATGTAAGGCTGTGGCTGCATGGAACAAGCTGAGAATTTAGAATTTGCAATAGATGCATGTGTGTGTGCCTGTGAGCTAGAAGCCCATTGGACAAAAGTGTCCACAGGGCAGCAAAATTAGGCCAAGGTGATAGGTCAGAAAAGCAAAATAAACCTTGTGGCATCTATTTATTGGGCTAGAAAGTTCTATATTGCCTTGTAACAAAGAGCTTGTGACTGCTCTTGAGCTATGGCTGAAGGCTTGCTCCTCCAAAATCTCCCAGCCTCTGAGACTGATGTTTATCTGAGCAATAAATTTCATTCTTAGCTTGAAAATAGTCTGATCCCTTCATTTCTAGCAGTGGCACTACCTGCTGACCTTTTCAAATCATTAAGACCTTAAAAAAGTAGTTAGACACACAAAAAACCATCCTGGCCAGAAGGAACTGTCTGAAACCAAAGAACTTTAGCTGCAGGTGGGTTAAACAGGCAACAGGAGGCAGAACAATCTGGGGAGATGTCTCAGGTTTTCCTGCACTATTTCTATTCCAGGCCTGCACAACTCCCAGATAAGAATAAATTGGAATAAACAGGATATTATGGCAGAGCAGCCCAGGTGCCAGACCAGGGCAGCCCCTGCTGACCATGATTCCTTCATCTTCAGGGTGCATTATTTTATCCACTCTCTGACCATGATTCCTTCATCGTCAGGGTGAATTATTTTATTTTATCCTCTCCCTGGCCTGTCCCTGGTGACACCACCCACCCTCCCAGGCCCTTCTGCTCTCCTTTGTGCTGTGAGGATGATGGCAGGGTTTACCTTCTGCAAGAAGTAAAGAAATTGTCTCACTGAGAAGTCCCTGGCTGGGTTTTGTCGCCTTCGACCCTTTTTCCATGATTTATGATTTGAGGCATGGGTCGTGCTGTGAGGGCTGGAGCCCCTGCACACTGCTCTGCTCATTCCACTCTCTGAAATCTCCCTTTAATGCCACGTAAAATTTGAGGACTTTATTTAAGTAAACTTGCTTGGCAGGGCTCTGAAAAGGCTCGCAAAACACTGTGGTTATCTCTGGAAGGGACTCGTTTTGCCTTTGTACTCATCCTTTATCATCCTCAGAAAGCCAAGGGCTCACAGGAAGCCTGCACACACTCAGCACTATCAGCACTCAAAGAGGAGGGAAAATAAAAACACCACCAACCCAGACGCTTGTTACCTTGAAATAAAGCAGGAAATGTAATTAAAAATTTCAATTACCATTGGCATTTCTGATGCTGCTGCTGCAGGAGGCCATCTTGCCAAAACTGGCAAAGGAAGGCTCCCTAGAGAGAAGCTCTGAACTACATTTCAGACCACTTTATTAATCATTCCATCATCATCAGAACTGTTTGGGTTAAACTGAGGATTTTATGATTAAATGTTACGCATTAAGGGCTGAATATTCCAAGAGATTCTCCTGCAGCTACCTGCACACTCTGAGTGCACGGAGAGGCTGGGATGCACTCACATCTGAATATCCAGGCTGAGATGGATCCCAGCAGGAGACAGATCCCAGCCCCATTGCCTCACACTGGAAATCCTGCTGGTGTTTTATTTGTGAAAGCTGCAAATGGGCTCATGGAACGTGGAGCTGACATTTTCTGTGCACAGATCTCACCTCACACACCCGTGCCGTGCACATTTCCCAAGCTCATTTTCAAGCCTCATTGCTGGTTCTGCCTGGGCCAAGTTCTACCTTATTTATTACTGAAATTTGATTTGCATTTCCTTCCTTTTGGGGGTGTGGCGGTGGCAGAGAAAAAGTGACTTCTCTTTCAGAGAGTAGTGGAGTCAGAATGTGTCACTGCTGAATGAAGTGACATGACTCCCATGTCTTCTCAGAAGGCAAAACCCGAGGTTTTTAGACTCATATTTTTTTTAGATGCTCATATTTTTATAGGCAGCCCAAGAGGGTTGGACCTGCTCAGTCCTTAATCAACACCCCTCACACCATTGGCTGATTAGGAATAACACCCTTCTGGTAAACATCTCATAAATAACAGCAAGTTCAAAACACCGCCTGCAGGATTGTCTTAATTCTTTCTCAAAACTTCCCAGGCCAATGCCTGGAAAAGTTTATCTGACTCTCCCTCTGAACTCTGAGCAGACAGTGAGGTAATGTCCATGAATTTCTACACTTAAATATGGATTTCATCCTGGTCAGGGGCTATTTCATATTCCCAGATAAAACTTCTGAGGGAGGCTCTGAGGTGCACATTAAGAACAAAGTCCTGTTTCATCTTTTCACCAAATTAGCAAAAAAAAAAAAAAAAAGAGCTGAAAAGGTCAAGCAGACCCTCAAAGCTTGTGTGAGACAGCCTTACACAGACACAGAGAAAAAAGCAGGTAACTGAATGGTCAGTGATGGTAAAGGATGTGTTATCTTACATTTCATTTAAAAGACAAGTTAAAAATAACCCTGGAAGTGCATTAGCAGCTGTTAGGAACTGGTTTGGGCTGCACTATCTCAAAAGTACCTTTGGGTCCAGAAAAACAGCAGCTCCTTAAATCTTAGCTGACATCTGGTGGCAAATTTGGCATTTTCTGATATATGGGGCTTTGCAAATCTGAGCAGGTTCAAAAATGAAATAAAAGATTTATTATGAGCTTTTCATAGGTGGAGTTTTTGTTTTTATTTTGGTTTTTTTTTTTTATTGGAAGAGGAAGGACACACTTCTCATGCATTTTTGGGCAATTCCACATTTAGACCTGCTCATCAGGCACAGTTCCAGATAGGAATGCTTACTAAGAGTGCCAAGTGAGCTTGAGCTATCATATATCAAAATACAGAGAGGAACAACTTAATTTATAATAGCACAGCGTTTAATGCAGCTAACCAAGTGAACTTTCTCAATCCATTTATTCCCCAAAATCCGTAATTCATGTGTTTTATGTGACAGGAAACTATAACCACATATCCATAGCTAATAGATTGATCATTTTGGTGGGTGGTTTTTTCCTTTTTTTGATGACTGTAACAGTATTACAGGCATGCAAATAATTTGAAACGACTTTTCCAAGGCTAGCACAGTGTTTTAATGGTCTTCTTTGTGTCAACCACCTGCCAAAACTTTGGCTGAATCAAGCAGTTCCAGATCATTGGAACTCTAATTATTATAAGCACAAGTGACTTTTGGAGCAGCAGCGAGCTCTCCATGACAGCCTTGGCAAGTGCTCTCCAGGCAGATGAATTAAACTCCACTCCTGCCTCTGATTGCCAGGTCATTCCCCATTTTCTGATCCTTTGGTTTCACCAGAAATTAGTGCTGGTGCAGAATGCTTCCAGCGCGAAAGGAGTGGCTTTAAAATTAAAAAAAACACAACCCAAAACATTCAAATCAGGTAAAGACAAAGGGCTTTTCTCTGTTTGTGAGAATGACAATGACAAACCCAGCTGATGCCCAGACAAAGCTGCATTTACAGCGTGAAAGGAATGTTTTTAAAATTAAAAAAAACACCTCCAAAACATTCAAGTCAGGTAAAGACAAAGGGCTTTTCCTGTCGGTGACTGTGTGTCAATGACACTCAGCTGATGCCCAGACAAAACTGCATTTACAGCATGAATGTTTTTAAAATTAAAAAAAAAAAAAACCCAAAACATTCAAATCAGGTAAAGACAAAGGGTTTTTCCAGTCTGCACCCCTCTGACAATGACAAACTCAGCTGATGCCCAGACAAAGCTGTGTTTGGTCAGAGTGCAATCAGCATTTTTTACTGCCTGTTCCAAATGCAAAGCAGGACACCTGAGCTGCAGACACCTTGGGTAGCCCAGGTCCCCCCTCTATTAACACCACTCACACGGTGGGACAGGAAAGCAGCTGGAAAAGCCCTGTGTTAGGGAAATTAATCCACAAACACCAGAGGTTTATGTCCAAAAAGGAGACAGAGGAGTCCTTTGACTTTATTCCAATAAAGGGAGAGGCCATGGGGCATTCCCCTGGGGTCTCTCCAATTTTTGGAGGACTCAGCCTCCTTTTTATCCCAATTTCCCACATTTCCTTTATCTCTTTCCCCGTTTCTGAGGTACTTGAGAGGTTCAGACTTCCTGGAATGTCTGATACCAGAGATTTGCCTCTAATGCATAACCCTCCCTTTTAATTTTTAATTCTTACAGAATTTTAGGGGTTTTTCTTCTCCATTGTTTCTTTCATCTCTCAATGTCTCATTTAATTGCTCAGCAACCCTCAAGTTTATTTGTAAAGGCAGATATCTTTTTCCATTCACCAATCAGTGGAATCCTTCCCATTGTTACTTTTATCACCCAGCAGACCCACAGCTTGTACAGACAAATCCACTATTCCTCTCACCTGGGAAGTTTAGAGAAAGAATTAAGGTGGTGTTTTGAACTTGCTGTTTCTTGTAAGATGTTTACAAGAAGGGTGTAGTTCCTAATTAGCCAATGGTGTTGATTAACGACCAAGCAGGTCCAGCCTTCTTGGAACTATAAAAGAACTTGAGTCTAAGAAACTCAGCTTTTGCCTTTTGACAAGACATACAAAGCTGTGTTTGGTCAGAGTGCAATCAGCATTTTTTACTGCCTGTTCCAAATGCAAAGCAGGACACCTGAACTGCAGACACCTTGGGTAGCCCAGGTCCCCTCTCTATTAACACCACTCACACGGTGAGGCAGGAAAGCAGCTGGAACATAAACAGTTCATTTTCTGCCTCCATGCTCTGATTAAATCTTTATTCTGCAATCAGACCACAGCAGTTTGTTGGGTCACGACTTACCTGCTAAACAAGAGGTGATTCCCAGCACAGCAGCAAGGGGGGAGACAATTTTCAAAGGATGCCAGGATGAGGAGAATTCAGAATTATTCTCATTCCTGAGACATTTTCAAGGATATTCGCAATTTCATCTGAGGCAGGGTTTAGAAACAGCACACCCACATTATACAATGACATTTCTCGTCTTGAGATGTGGTTACAATAAGAGATTTGTGTTCATTCAACAAGGATCACTACAGCATGATAAAATCGATTGTATTGGAAAATAAAGGCTGAGTGAAGATCAGGATAAAGTCCACCAAACTGACCTGTTGGCTTCTAATTAGACAAACAACACCAGAGAGTCACAGAATATCCAGACTCACAGAATTAACTGGGTTGGAAAAGACCTTTGAGATCATCAAGACCAACCCATGACCTACCTCCACCCTGGCAGCCAGAGCGTGGCACTGAGTGCCACATCCCAGCTTGGAAGGGACCCACAGGGATCCCTGAGTCCAGCCCTGCTCCTTGCAGGGTCAAACAATGAAGAAATTCAGGTCCTGTGCCCTCCCAGGAGGTCAGGAGCACTGTGCCCACACAGTGCTGTAAATACTGACAGTGGTCACAGGGCTGCAACAGAACTGCAAATCTCACTGGGGCTTTATTTCACTCCTCAATCAAAACGCTGCACCAGGCAATGTGCTTCTCTGGGATTATTCTTCAGAAAACTGCAAAACAACTCTTCCTCTCTCCTAAAATTCCATGTCTGTCACAAATCTCTCAGTGACTTTCGGCTGTTGAGCAGAGTGAAGGTTATTAAACAGTTAAAATCAAGTCCGTTGTTAAAATAATTCTGTGCTGCAAATTTAGTGTCAAAACCAAAGCCAAGGCTTCTGACTGAGCTTATTCTTTGGGGCCAATCCACCCCAAAGCCACCCTGCTGAGAAACTGCAACTTGTGCTGATGTTGAGGTTGGTTTTGGGGCCAGTCCTTTCAAAAGCTATGAAACTCTGCAGCTTTTGCTGCAGTTGAGGTTGTTTTTGGGGCCAGACCATCCCAAAGCTGTGAAACTGCAACTTTTGCTGCAGTTGAGGTTGATTTTGGGGACAATCCATCCCAAAGCCACACTGCCATGAAACTGCAAGGTTTGCTGCAGTTGAGATTGGTTTTGGGGCCAGTCCATCCAAAAGTTGTGAAACTCTGCAACTTTTGCTGCAGTTGAGATTGGTTTTGGGGCCAGTCCATCCAAAAGCTGTGAAACTCTGCAGCTTTTGCTGCAGTTGAGATTGGTTTTGGGGCCAATCCATCCCAAAGCCACACTGCCGTGAAACTGCAACTTTTGCTGCAGTTGAGGTTGTTTTTGGGGTCAATCCATCCCAAAGCTATGAAACTGCAACTTTTGCTGCAGTTGAGGTTGTTTTTGGGGTCAATCCATCCCAAAGCTGTGAAACTGCAACTTTTGCCGCACTTGAGGCTGTTTTTTGGGGCCAATCCATGCCAAATCCACCCTGCAGTTTCCTGCTCTGGGTGAGTGGCAGAGCATTCGCCTCCTGTCCAGCCACCCTTCCTCCTCATCACAAGCACCACTCCAAGCGTTCCCCAAGCCCTCCTGGGCCAGGACAGCGCTGAGAATGGAAAACCCCTCTCCAGTTTTGAGGCACAAGGCGCATTCCATCCGTGCTCGGTTCCTTTTATTCATTCCGTGCTCGGTGTTTCCTGGCACCCACGCCTGGGCAGGGATAGCGGAGCAGGGTTTCTCTCCGCTCGGAGAAGTTCCCGTGTGCTGATCCCCCGGGGATGCAGCAATTATCTGCTCCCAGACAGGTGTTAAACGCTGCCTTCCAGAGATTATCCCGGCCTCTCTCATCCCCTGCTGCCCCGGCTGTTCCAGGCACAACAGTAAATAGAATTTACCGCTATCTCAATAGGTAAAGAGGAGTCATTAGCTCCTGATACCATGACAGGGATTCTGAGCAGAGCGAGGATGAGCCAGCTTCATACCAGCTCAGTCCTTTACTTACAGGAAGATGAAAAAGAATTTTTTTTTCTCTATGGAAAGCTTTTGAAGAGTTTCATTTCTACCTCAAGATTTTTGTTATTTTCCTTGCCCTTTTTTTCTCCTCCCGTGTATCAAAACGGCAAAGTGGAAAAGAAGATGGATTGAAATCACACACACATATAAAAAAAAAGAAGCAAAAATTGCAGAATAATAACTTGTTTTAAATCTCCAATCCTAACAACGCACAACATTCACGTTAAGAGACCATGATCTATTAATTCACTGTTCAACAAAACTCCTGTGTCTCCCTTTACCACTCAGCTTCTGAAAGCAGATATGAAAGAGCTGCTTATTCAACTGCCATTACAAACGTTCAAAGCACAAACTCTTCCCTTGAGGCTCTCATGGCTCCTCTTTTCGCACCAGCAGTGATTTCAGTGCTGCTCAGACACTTCCCCTCATCTCCTTGAGGTTTTTTTGTTGTTGTTTTTTTTTTTTCCCAGAGCCCAAACTTTCTATCGAGCGAGAATTGAATAAACCTCGAACAGGAAACTTTGACATTTATTTTCAGATGGTCCAGGACATGTCATTAAATACATAAATGGGATTTTTCTACTTCATTACTAAATACTGGAGAGCCCTGATCCTATGAGCAGGTAAGACATTTCTGGAGAATCAATACAAGCTGCTAGAGGGTGGTCAGGGAAAAAGGCTGCTATGGAGAGTGACAAAGCTCCTGGAAGTTCTGCCTCCTCCACATTTGCCCAGAAATAAGTGCCACCTTTTTTTTTGGGTTTTTTTTGGTTGTTTTTTTTTAGTTTTTTGTTGTTGTTGTTGTTGTTGTTTTGGGGGTTTTTTTGTTGGGTTTTGTTGGGGTTTTTGTTTTGGTTTTTTTGGGTTTTTTTTGGGGGGGGTTGTTTTGTTTTGAGTTTTTTGGGTTTGTTTTTTGGGGTTTTTTTTGGGGGGTTGTTTTGTTTTGGGTTTTTTGGGTTTGTTTTTTGGGTTTTTTTGTTTTTTTTTGGGGGGGGGTTGTTTTGTTTTGGGGTTTTTGGGTTTGTTTTTTTGTTTGTTTGTTTGTTTGGGTTTTTAATAATACAACAACAGGAAAAAAGAAAATTAGTTCAGAGGCTTCATTTTCCTGCCAGTAACACCACAGCACCTTTCAGAACGTTTGTTCCAGCCTGGGTTTTTCTCTGCCAGCCAGCAGCTGCCCCTACAGCAAGGCAATATTCTGCTTTCCTTGCCAGAGGCTCGTGGGACCTGAGCTGGCACTCTGGGCATGTTCCATCAGTGCTCTCACTGCACACCCCACTGGCGTCCACATCTTGCTCTTCCCATTACCCTGATGTCAGAAACCCCAGTGGTTCTGCAGTTCAGGCTGGGGACATGCGCTGGCTGCAACTCAGTGACAGAAACCAACCACAGGGGCAGTGAAATGTCCACAAATGACCCTGAAAAAGATGAATTCAGGCACACAGGACCTTGGACCCTGCCAGGGGCTCCTTCAGCACAGACACCAGGGCCAGAGCAGCATTTCCATGGCACCAAGCACCTCAGCTGGGATCAGCACATGCTGCTTTTTATTACATTTGGAAGTTGTGGACCATTTTTCTTGAGCTCGCCTTCAGAATTTAGACAAACACACTGGGCAAAGTTAACCCTGAGCACTTCCCAGCATTAGAGCAGATTCACAATTGGTATTTCAGCAGCAGAACTTGACTTTTAGGTGGTACCAATAAAATTAGACCCTACAAAACAATAGCAGCTTCTCCTTTTGACAGAAGCATGTATAAATTTATTATCCAAAGTAGCCCAGAGGCTGCTAAGGAGCTCACAGGCCTTTGATCACAGCTTTGCTCAATCTTCCCAGAGCTCCAGCATGATTATATTAGCAATGGTTGGTGTTAAACCTAAAGAACTCTGTCCTGTGGCACATCCCTGACTCAGGATTATGTCACCTTCTCTCTTGGGAGGACTGAATGCTCTGAAAGTCACTTCAGCATAACCAGGAAAAGCACTCACTTTTTTTTAATATAATTTTTTTTACTTCTAGCCTGTTGTCAAATACCATATTAGAAACTTAGGAACAATATCTTTGGATTAGCAATTTCTGTCCACAAATACTGAGTGACAGACTGTAATAAAATATTCATCTAGAATTTATTTTTGGGACTATCATTTCCTCTGTCCTGCCATGACAAAGGTGCTTCACACCTCCTCTGAATGCTCTTCAAATCATTCCTTGAAACAAAAGGATGAGTGGATACAGTTGTTGTTTTGATTTATATATTTAGTATGTAATTACTCACTAAATAAACACTGAATGAGGGAACCAGTTCAGGGAAGAGCTTGATAAAGCACAATTTGCAGCATCAAAGTTCTCAGGAAATGAGAATTAATGCAGTTTCCTACTTCCAAGGATTTGCCTTCTAAGCCCTTGCTCCAGTGTTAGAATCCAAAATGCAAAGAACTCTCAGAATTTTAGGGCTGTAAGCCAAAGCTAAGAATTAAACACAAGATTTGATTTGAGACCTTAGGAAAAGCTTCCAAACTTAAATACCAGAAGTGAGAATGTGGATTTATAGTTCTAAACAGAGACACATTAAGTAAAAAAAAAGCTTAGAGTTTTAAAATTGAAGATATAGAAAAAATAAAGTAACCACAAAAGTAAACAAAGATATTAGAATGCAATACTGCAAGTTTGTGTATCATAACATGATTAACTAAAAAAGCTGACACTGTAGCATAAGTCCATAAAACAAATTATTTAAGAATTAGATCAAAAACATAAATATCCTTATTAACAGTGTTTTATCAGTCAACAACTCCTTAAAATGTCTTGCAACTAAGGGTGTTGTAACCTTCCAAACCATACTATAACAATGTAATCTGAATTCACCTTTCCTGCCGATGCAGAAAAGAAAAAAATAAACCACATCATCAAAAACAATTCCAAAGTCCCATCTCAAACTCCTGCTAAAATTCCTCACAAATAAATCACCCCAGTCCATAGAGGAGTCCCTGGAACTGATTGTGCCATGAGTTCTGAGAGCACAAACCCCCTGCAGGATGAAGGACAGAGCAGGAATGAGGGTTTGGGTTAAGCAGTGATTTAAGGGAGGCTCTGCGAGTTGAGAGGGATTTTCAACATTTCTACACCTGTTAAAGACTTCAAACATCTGTGCTGAGAGGCGCCCCAAAATCCCAGGGAGAGGGTGAATCCTGGCCTCAGCAGAAGGGAGCTTTGCCTTTGCCCTGAGCTGCTGGAGGATTGCAGGCTGAGCACAGAAATCCTTCTCAAGGCACTTTGCATCCTCTGACAGACCTTCTGAGCTCTTCAAAACCTCAATTGGAAAGCTTTTGAAGTGCAGTTGAAGAATTAATTTGACTGCAAATGAATCAGTCAAATCAAGACCATCCCTTTCAGTTTTGGGGTCTTTGGAGCATCGACCCTTTCCTCCCATGGGATTTGGGAACAGCCAACTTTTCACGTTGGGAACAACCAACTTTTCAATCTGGATTGACAGATGTGAGGGAAAGTTCACAGAGAGCTCCATTATTTGACCCACAGGGAAATTATTGTGTCACTCAACAGCCAATAATATCCATTTCAACAAATACATATATAAATATATATATTTATATGAATATCCACATGGGTATGTAGGTGCTATCCTCTCCAGCAATTCTTTAATATTAATACCTTTACCAGGAAACACTGGTAGTAAAGAAGCTGGAAAAAGGGCAAGAAAAATCTCCCTGTATTCCCAGATGTCATTTTAACATCAACTGATATATTACAATTGTATGCACTTTTTAACTGTGAGTAAAACAGCCATTACACTTGTTACATTTTATGGGCAGTGTTATTGGAGAGAAAATGGCTTTGACAATATATATTTGAGAAATTGTTGCTCTTATTCACAATTCATGAGTGCAGCCTTCCTGCAATATATCAAAGCTACAGCCAGGCTTCCATCATGGTGCATTTTAGGCATCAGCTCAGCTGTTAGACTGTGGTTTTATAGGATAGAAAATCAAAATATACCCCTAAGGGGTGGGGGCAGAGTGCATGGCTGGTGGCAAAAACAGGGATTGAATTAAAGCTTTTTTTTAAAGCCTAAGTTTTTCCTGAAGCCCTGAGATTTAAGGATTTCACAACTGGCCTGAACAGAGCCACAAAATCCAGAGAGTGGGAATGCAGTAGCTGCAAAGGAGGAAAATTCTAACTGCCTGATCTCCATTGTGTCCAGCTGATATTGCTCTTTTCTTGATCAAAAGAGGAAAGGGAGAGGAAAGAGAGAGGAAAGAGAGAGGAAAGAGAGAGGAAAGAGAGAGGAAAGAGAGAGGAAAGAGAGAGGAAAGAGAGAGGAAAGAGAGAGGAAAGAGAGAGGAAAGAGAGAGGAAACAGAAAAAGTTAGAATTCACAGGTATTTATTAGAGCTCAATAACCAGGGCATACAGAACAGAAGAAATATGGGAATCCAGCTAACATAAAATACCAAAACCTTTTCTCCAAATAGGCTTATTAGATAGTCATTAATTCCATTATTTATTTTTTTAAGGCAAAATTAAGGTTGAGAAGTGGAAAACTCCAAAAGAGCCTTGAACCTGGACACCTCCAGCATCTAGCCAAAGTTTATCTCTGCATATTTTATAAATATTCACACACAGAGCATGTGTGGAGGATTTGGAGGCAGCAATTCCCATTTGATGCTCACTCCCTGTTGCCTGCTCGTGAAATAGAGCATCCAGCAGAGCTGGGAGTGCCAGCACATGGGAGGAGGAGCTGCAGGTTTGGGTTAAATAAACCTCTGCCATCACTTGCTCACTGCAATTCTCCAGATCTGGCCAAAGCACATGTCTCACACACACCAAAGGTTTGATTTGTCCTAAACCAGCACCTCCTGCAACCCAGAATGGTTTCAGAGAGGCGGCAAACTGAATGCACAGCCTGAGCTCCCTGTGACTGCAATAAATCGGCAGAGGAGAAATAAATATGCATTTAATACAGAAATTTTTAAAAAATCCATATCTAACTCCTGTGTGTAGAAAGGAAATTCAGACCTTAGTGAAACACTGAATTACTCAGACTGAATCTTGATGCTCTGTGGGATTAGAGAAGTGGTTTTATAGCACAGAAATGTTGTAATCATCACAGTCAATATGAAAAGCTCTCTGATGGAAAAATTTTGCACACAAAGTCTACATGCAAGATCCAAAGGGGTTATAGAATTGGGGTTTGTATATATATATAATATATATATATAATATAAATATACACACATATACATATATACATATACATGTATACATATACATATATATAATATATGTTATTGGGTTGGGGTTTATTATATATATTATATATATATATATAAAATTGGGGTTTGTATATATATATATATAATATCATTATATTTTTCATATATTTTTTTTTTTTTATATTCATCCTGCTGGCCACGTTGTTGGGATGTGTTCATGACAAAAGCACTGCCAGGGGAGGCAGAAGGAGAAATTAAATTAAATGGAGTTGGGAGTGGCAGGTCCCATGTGCCTCCAGGAGCAGCCAGGCAAAGGTGTACACACCCCAAACACCAGCACTAGCAGCTGTTGTACCACTTTCCAAAAAAAGCAAAATAAATCCTGGCTAGCCTAAACCAAAGCATCAGTAACTCTTTAAAAACAACAGGGAAAAAAAAAACAAAGTTTCAAAATATGTGTTCCATAAATAAAAAATACAAGTGGAGCTGCAGTATTGATCCCAGTTGTGAGTTGAGGTGCAGAGAACTGCAGAGCTGGCACTCACAGCCTTCTGAGCTGACAATAAATCCCAGCTTTGCCCTCCAAATTACCATTCTGCACCTCTCCATTGGAGGGAAGTCATTAATTAGGCTGCCTTCCTTACTCAGGAGGCAAAGGTAGAATAATTCCCCAATTCCCTCTGGCCAGCTCCTTATTTACACCTTGTGTGGGACCTTCTGCAAACTGATGGGTAAAAATCCCCTCTCAGCAAATGCCATGCAGGGAGGTAGGGCAGAGCCAGAGAAAGGTAAAATTGTTGATGAATTTGTGGTGCAACTGATTGCTGATGCTGGGGAAAAAAAAAATGAGAGCTGCAAAGCTGTGCGAGGAGAGCTTCTGGAATGTGCAATAAATCTGAGTTTGTTCTCCGCTGTAGCCAAGAAAAGTCACTCAAACGTGGCTCCAAGGGAACGCAGGTCCAGGGATTTCTGAGCACAGTTTCCTACAAGGGGATTGGGAGCAAGGTTTATAAATTCACCTGAGAGAGGCAACAATGCAAACCAGATCCTCTGGATATCCCTGGGAACAGCAGCTCAGCTGGTGCACATGTGGGACAGGACAAAGTGTCACTTTTTTTGGCCAGGAGAGCATTTTTAAATTTCCATGTCAAATACATATTTATTTCTCCTCTGCTGATTTATTGCAATTAAAGAGAGCTCAGGCTGTGCAGTCATAGTTGCAACCTCTCTCTGAAACCATTCTGGGATGCAGGAGGTTGTAGGACATACTTTGCAGTTTGAAAGCAAACAAATCAACATTTAATGGGTGACTTTAAAATCCGACTCAAAGCAAACCAAAGTTTTGCAGCTTTTCACGGCGGAATTTGTTTTGATGCAGTCGAATTCTTGAGAATTTGTGTTGATGGAGCTGAATTTCTGAGAATTTGTTTTTGATGCAGATTAATTTGTGACACCTTCCTGCGACACCAGCTGAACACCTACAGGAAGTGGGCAGGTGGGGAAGCAAACCTGGGAAAACAGCAGATTTTGGAACAGCTCAGGAGATAGATTTGTAAATTCTGGCACAGCTGACACCTCCTACAGGGACATTTATTTCCATTTATTTCTTTATTTATTTTATTTCCATTTATTCTCTCAACATTTCTATTGAATGCCACTAAAACCTCACCCCATGGTAGGGAGTTGGTTTTCAAAGCAGCCACCACCAAACCAAATGAGGTCTCTCTATCAGATATCAAACAAAACTCTGGTGCAAGTCAAGCTGGCAGGAGAACTCAAGGCCCAGAACTTGCTGATATAATGCTGCAGGGAAGGAAATATTAATTTTCCTGGAGGTAAATTAGCCACAGACTGGATGCAAACATTACCAGAAAATCCATCAGCTTGCCTCGATCTAACCCTGGTGTGTAGAAAGGAAATTCAGACCTTTAGTGAAAGACTGAATCTTGATGTTCTGTGGGAATAGAGAAGTGGTTTTATAGCACAGAAATGTTGTAATCATCACAGTCAACATGAACAGCTCTCTGAAAAAAAATTTTGCACACAAAGTCTACATGCAAGATCCAAGGGGGTTCTGGGGTTAGGCTTTTAGTTTTTAAAATTATCATCATATTTTTATGTTTCTTTTCCACACCTCTCTCTACCACTCCTTGTTCCTTTTTATTAAAGCAAAAATCATATTTTAAATGCATTTCTCCAAGACTTCAGACAATTTTTAGAGAAAAGGAATTGAAGAGGGAAACAGCATCTCATGTGTCAAATGCCAAGATGGGGAGCAGAAGGACCAGCAGGACATAAGATTCTATAGAATTCACTTCACAAAAGTTGGAAAGGAAGTAAAAAAAAAAAAAATTGGGCTACATTTATAAGTTTAATAGGGGTTAGCTGTGTGAGATTCCATGAGCTGTTTTGCTTATAGGACAGAAGGCCTTAAAAAAAACAAAAAAAAAAAAAATGCTTTTAAACTAATTCTGTTCAACAGGTTATCAAAAAATATCATGGGGCTACTGCAAAGCCAGCTGAGCCCCCCATAACATTTTCTGTCGAACCCAATGACTTCATGTGAAGCTTTATTTGATA